>NW_015544183.1:725275-730951 GCF_001515605.1 Sinocyclocheilus anshuiensis | reverse complement strand
TATATATATATATATATATATATATATGTTCACAAAAACACTGTTAAATTAAACGGAAAAGCAAGCAGGTGTGCATGATTTGGCGTGGCAGCCAATACAAATAATAACCGTTTCCTACCTAAATCCTGCATTTGGACCAGGCTCGGTTGCATAATCACATCTGTGAACAAATTGCAGCTGACCTTGCTAGCTAGCTAAACTATTGTAATAATGTCATTCCACTATTGCACAGTGTTGCCGCTTGGCAACACATACATTTGAATGATTTACCAAAAACTAATTTTATAAAAACTTTTTTGAAAGGTGAATATGTCATCATAACATAACAGTGATGTTTTAGATTTTTTTGTAGAAGTGACACGGACTGGTCCTTGTTTGTTACTGACGTTTTAGTTTGCTTTCAGCAGCTACGACAAGAGACGGCAGTCTGTCAGAAATCTCGCCACAGAAAAAAAACTGCCTGTCATGTGACTTAATCAAAGCACATCATTGGCTAAACTAAGGTCTTCTCTTTCCAACAAAAAAAATGAGAATGTTCTCTTAAAGAGACAGTGGCAAGGAAATTAACACAAAGAGTATGTTGCCATATGGCTACACCATGCGGTACAGGGTTAAATTATTATCTTTTTCTATATAGTGTATTAGTTAGCTATCTCTGTGTCGTACGTGGCCGCTTGTCAAGCATGAAAAAGACAAGTTTTATTTAAATTCTGAATATATTATCGTACACAGCATGCAAAGAGTGCTCCCTTTAAATTTATTAACAACTCACTCATTCATCACGATCTCACAAAAGTTCCAAAAAAGAAAAAAACAAACAAAAAAAACAAGGAACGCGACTACAATATGAAACTTTTTTTAATGTCTTCGTTAGAAAGAAGTTACGAGCATGATAGAACTCAGCACTGGACAAAAAACGGTGACTGGAGCGGTGACTGCGTGGTTTCCAACCTAAACACCTCTGATTGGCCATTGCGTTTTAGAAATCTACAAACATGTCTGTGATTGGCTACATTGCTCACCTCCGAGAAAATGCATTGTAAAATCATTTGACGCTTTCCATAGCAGAAGGGCAGATACACTGGATTGTTTGCCAAATCAATTTCGTTATGCTATTATTACGAAGAAAACAGATCCTAGACCAGGGGTTATGGGCAGCTTTTCATCTAACAGCAATGAGAAGCAACAGCAGGCATTTGTATGAGTAAGACTATTACACATTCTAAACTCAAGTCCGAAAAAATGATTTCTTATTTCACGTTGTGGCAATAGTCACTGGCACAGACTCAAGTGCTGTCCGTCTGTCTGTATCAGTTTTGTATTGCAGTGGCTTGTTTCCAGGTTTGAGCTTCTCAGCTGGAAGCCCCTTCCAGGAGGTACTGGCCCCACTGACCTGCTCTATAATCAGTCTTTGCAGACATGAACAGATCAGGTTGTCCCCATCACAGCAGACCAGCAGGCACAACTGACAGTTCTTCTGCCTTGCTTAAACGCACAGAGGAAGGACTTTGGGCATTGACCTTTGCCCCCAGCACACGTGTAAGACACAAACTCTTGCGCCCAACAACTGAGACGCAGATTTGTCACATTCTCTAAGCAGACAGGATTTTCACAGCTGAATACTCAAGAGACGGATCAGCCACAACGAACCATCAAAGACCTCTGACGCTGAGTTTGATGTAATCTACTCACCAGGATCCTGTTGCAGCACAGTTGGTAGAAACTGTTTGAGGAAATTAACAGCCCGTATGGCCAATTCTCATGATTAGCTTGTGCCAACATTTTCTTTCGTAAATGCTCTATGTTGGATGTGTGCTTTGCTCTTAACTTGCCATATATCTAGTTTCACTGCTGCAGATGCTAAACAGATATTTTATACAATTATATCAGTATTATTACCGTACACTATAAACTATTGCCATGACTTCACAGTAATTTTACAGTAAAAATGCAGTGTCTTCCAGTGAAATCAATCCAGGAAAAGTCTGATAGCACTTTATTTTACAGTCCTTTTCTGCATGTACATACTATGTACTTATTATTGTGATTACAATAACAACGTATTAACTAGGCACTAACCCTGAACCTACCCTTAAACCTAACCTTAACTCATGTAGTTACCGTATATTACCAATTACTGTCTTAGGTAAGTACATTGTAATTACACATACAGTAAAATAAAGTGCAAACATAAGTCTTTATAAAAAATAAATAAACAATTATTTGGTACACTCACATAAAGTGAAATATACTGTGTAGCAAATCTCAAGCGCCTGATTGTTTATATCATCATAGTTTATCATAATTTCAAATATACAGTATAATCAGCCAGCTATATATTCTAAAGATGGATATATACACATTCAATTTCACCCACATACATATAATACACTCAACTGAGACGCAGATTTGTCACATTCTCTAAGCAGACAGGATTTTCACAGCTGAATACTCAAGAGACGGATCAGCCACAACGAACCATCAAAGACCTCTGACGCTGAGTTTGATGTAATCTACTCACCAGGATCCTGTTGCAGCACAGTTGGTAGAAACTGTTTGAGGAAATTAACAGCCCGTATGGCCAATTCTCATGATTAGCTTGTGCCAACATTTTCTTTCGTAAATGCTCTATGTTGGATGTGTGCTTTGCTCTTAACTTGCCATATATCTAGTTTCACTGCTGCAGATGCTAAACAGATATTTTATACAATTATATCAGTATTATTACCGTACACTATAAACTATTGCCATGACTTCACAGTAATTTTACAGTAAAAATGCAGTGTCTTCCAGTGAAATCAATCCAGGAAAAGTCTGATAGCACTTTATTTTACAGTCCTTTTCTGCATGTACATACTATGTACTTATTATTGTGATTACAATAACAACGTATTAACTAGGCACTAACCCTGAACCTACCCTTAAACCTAACCTTAACTCATGTAGTTACCGTATATTACCAATTACTGTCTTAGGTAAGTACATTGTAATTACACATACAGTAAAATAAAGTGCAAACATAAGTCTTTATAAAAAATAAATAAACAATTATTTGGTACACTCACATAAAGTGAAATATACTGTGTAGCAAATCTCAAGCGCCTGATTGTTTATATCATCATAGTTTATCATAATTTCAACTATACAGTATAATGAGCCAGCTATATATTCTAAAGATGGATATATACACATTCAATTTCACCCATATACATATAATACACTCATGTACAGCAATAGGCCTATATAGCAAATCTTGGCTCTGTGATTGTTTATATCACCGCAAAATGTAAACTATATTATCTTCCAGCTGTAATCTGCTAAATGCACATACTAGGAATGAAAATATTAAGATATTATAAACATTCGCATAATGATTTTTTTGTAAAGCGGCTTTAAAATGGTGTGTATTGTGAAAGCGCTATACAAATAAAGCAGCTCATACTCTAGTGGTTTACTGATATGGATTTTTAAATGGCTGATGTTAATATCAGTATCTAGTAAGCATACATAATACGGTTAAATGATTGCAAATTAGTTGTAAAGAAACTTGTTGAAATCAAAAGAAAACTTACATTACACATTTACTCAAAATTCATTATAAAAATTCAAACAAAAATATCAAAATGCCTAAAATGATATTTCTGTTATCAGTGCCCTTTAATAATGTATGCTCAGGCAGTGCATTTGGGATGTGTAGAAAAGTTATTCAGAATTAATAAAATATTTAAACGATTTGTTTTATATTGGGAACTTGGAAGTTATTATATGTATATTGAATTACTGCAATATACAGTAAAAAATAAATAAATAGTGTATGAAATGTAATTTGGTAGTGGAAAATAAGTATTTACCTTGGGCTTCACAGTTGTGTTTAAACAGAACACCAAAGCCACAGAGCAGCAGAACTACAGTGAGTTTCATGGTGCAGACAATCTGAAATAACGAGACATTAACACATTAACATTCATGAAATTATCATTCATTCATTCAATCACAAACCTCTGGACAGTTGCTGATGACATATATTATGAATATATATTTACAGAATATAAATATAAAGTAAAAAAAAAAAAGAGGCACTAAAAACAAGGGATGCTTGGGTGTTGGCCAACCCATAACCTCCACCATGAGTCACAACAGCCCAGGATGAAGATCTCCGAGCACTTTCACTCACAGCAAACAGAGCAACACCTGACCATGGACCAGCCGACAGACACGTTTAATATTTCAACTTAATACTTAATAATTAAAAGCACTATGTGAATCTTTCATGGTGGACATTTACAAGACCACTCCTTCACCACCCTGTTAGTACACAGCTCACAACTTTGCTGAGGCGAGCGCTGACAGAAAAAACAGTCGAAAACCAACAAACAAAAAATAAAATTAGCAGCACTATGCAATAATGGCCAGATTTTATAATAATATATATATATATATATATATACACACACACACACACACACTGTCTTTCAAAAGTTTGGGATCAGTAAGATTTGTAATGTTTTGATTAATGTTAAGATTTGTAAGCGGTTTTGCTGCTTAATATTTTTTGGAATCTGTGATATTTTTTTCAAGATTCTTTAATGAATAAAAAGTTAAAAAGAACAGCATTTATTAAAAATACAAATCTTTCGTAACAATATACACTACCATTCAGAAGCTTGGCAAGGATGTTTTAAATTCTGAAAAGAATCCTGAAAAAAGTATCACAGGTTCCAAAAAATAAAAAATTAAATAAAATAGAATAAAAACACCAGTTTCCAACATTGATAATAAATCAGCATATTAGAATGATTTCTGAAGGATCATGTGACACTGAAGACTGGAGTAATGATGCTGAAAATTCAGTTTTGCATCACAGGAATAAATGATATTTTCAAGAATATTACAATAGAAAACCATTATTTTAAATGGTAATTCTATTTTACAATATTACGTTTTTTCCTGTATTTTTGGTCAAATAAATGCAGCCTTGATGAACAGCCTTTATATCTGTTACAGGCATTTCATCTGTTCCATAAACCATTCTACAAAAGCAACCTTATTGTCCAAAGTGTTGAGATTTTTAGAATGCATTAACTTGTCTTTCATCTACCGGTTAAGATTTACAATAAATATTTGGTATGAACAGAAACGGCAGACAGGCTGAATGAAAATGTAATTCCACTGTCTGCCAGCAGGTGGCACTTATGGAACAGCAGAAATAGAGCTGTTTCCACAGTAACCGCTATAAACAAAGCATTGCTGCACATATAAACACTGCATTATTAGCAGTGGTGGACAGTAACGGAGTAGTTTTACTTCGTTACTGTACTTAAGTAAATTGTTCAAGTATCTGTACTTTACTGGAGTAGTTTTATTTTGAGTAACTTTTACTTTTACTTCACTAAATTCCAAAGCATAAGATCGTACTTTTTACTTCACTACATTTCATAAAACATATCGTTACTCCTTATAATATATCACGTGCTCCGACACGCAGAAGCGGTGTCTGATTCAAGAACGAACTGATTCTTTTCAATGAACCTTTTAAAATCGGTTCGCAAATCGCACCAAACGATTCATTCACGAATTAGAATGAACCGATTGCAGCTGTTCTCGAGTCGACAACTCACTGATTCAAATGATCCGTTTAGTGCGAGTCTCCAGTGAACTGAATTCACAAGTAAGAAC
>NW_015544183.1:701254-724935 GCF_001515605.1 Sinocyclocheilus anshuiensis | reverse complement strand
AATCATATTTAGGTCAAAGCTGTCAGTTGTTTGTGAACTAAATCTGCTGTAAAGGGTGAATTGTTTAAGCCCACTGAAATGCTTGAATGCAGACACGTTAACATCAGAGTCTCAATATTTTAGGTAAAAAAAACATTGAAGTAACACAGATTAAATAAAATAACTCATGCACATTCATTTCCCCGCTGCTGTAACGTTAGCAGTTTTACTAAAATACTATATGCATTTAGCCCTATGTGACGTCTGTTTTTATATTGTTTGTCAGCACACATAGCCTAAGTTACTATGTATCTGGATCAACTAGCCGAGTAGACAAATATAAATGTTTATTCATAACCATGCTAAAAATAAGTCAATGTTAGCTGATGCTAACTGTCTAGCTAACGAGCTTGCTGGTGCTAAATTGAGGTAATTTTTTTTAAATAAAGTCCAAATATTATAATTCAACCACCTAGTTGATTACATCTGAGAGAAAAAGAAAGGATGTGATGTTCAGAACATGGTAACTACAGTAATTATCAAAGTGGGAAGTGATGCCCTCGGGGGGCATTTGGCCAGGGGTGTTTTTATACCACAGACAAGGTTTGAGAAGAAAAAAATCATTATGAAAATATAATGATATTTTCCTTATTATATTCATTATTTCCTTATTGGTTATTTTGGGAAAATCCCAGGTATTTTGAGCAATAGGATTATAAAAAAATATATGCTAATATAAAATTAAATGATAAAAGTAGCCTATATAAAACTGCAAAATAAATATTCATCTATCAGTACTTTTTACTTAAGTACATAAAAAATCAAGTACTTTTGTACTTTCACTCGAGTAAAATTGAAAACTGAGTACTTTTACTTTTACTGGAGTAATATTTTATTATACGTATCTATACTTTTACTCAAGTACTTGATTTGTGTACTTCGTCCACCACTGATTATTAGGCGATACATGGAGAGAAAATGAAAAGCAAATGCCATGGAAACTTTTTTGAAGACAGTCGGTTCCCCCTTATGCATTAATCTTATTCATTCATTCATACATACTTTATTTCATGTTTTCTCTCTGCACAGTGCCTTCCATCATGTTTGCACACAAAACAAAACCTACGCTTCATGAGACAGCGAAATATGAAACAGTAATACTAACTGTCGGGACTTTTTATCGAGGTTTACCGTCAAACCGGTAACCGTTTCATCCAAAGCCTGTCTTTCTGAAATGCCTGGTCTGCTCTGATTGGTCTGTTGGCCTAGTCTGTTGTGATTGGTCAGCCACTTTGTGTGTCGGAAATGTTGCAACTCTTACCATAATCAGGTTTCAGCTCCTGAAGCTTCATGTGCAGCTGAAAACAGTATTATATGTCATATAAACTTACGTCTACTTGTCATGTCATGACAAAATCATTCACCCAACTGTCCTTAGAAGGTGGACTAAAGCAGCCAATAGACAGGCATTATGCAAATGTGTAACATGATGGTGTAGCTAAGGCACGGAAATAACAACGCTATCTCACGACCAATTCGTACGTATTTTACGAGGTGGCTAATTCTTACGAATCCGTATGACCTCACTCGTACAATTTTGGCCCTGTCCCAAATGGCACGTCTTGTGCACTTGCGGTCTTACGGGCTTCAAATGGCCGTCCGCATGTCCTTTAAATCCTCGAGACAGTAGGGTATCCCATTCGTCATTTTAGCTTTCAGAAGGGTGCTCGGAAGCGCCCCATTTGCGGCCGCTATGCACCCTCGATGTGTACTTCTGCCAAGCCCACACTGAGGCAAGCTCCACAGTAGATTTCTACCTGACAGTCAAAGTGGCATTACGTCACGAAAGCGTGGACTCAGAGGAACACCGCAAGGGTTTAGGGTGTGATTTCGGACAGGGCCTTTGTATGATTTCTGTGAGGGGTACGTTTAGGGGCGGGATCAGGGGTGGTCCTTTGTATGAATTCCTACGAATTTGCCACCTCATAAAATACGTTTTTTATTTTACGAGGTGGCAAATTCACTCACTACTACGAATCTACATCCCCTCCAGAAGTCTGAGATCCGCTAGTGAGCGACGCTTCGTGGTACCATCACAGGGAGGCTCAAAATCACTTTCCAGAACATTCTCGTTCACTGTTCCTGGCTGGTGGAATGATCTTCCCACCCCTATCCGGAATGCTGAATCCCTGACCATTTTCAAGCGACAGCTGAAAACTCATCTCTTTAAACGCTACTTGAGTTCATCTTAAAAAAAAAAAAAAAAGTCTTTCTCTTTATTTATTCCTTCCCTTTTCTAGCTTGTACTTATTTGAACAATGCCTAAAACTTGGTATTTCAAGCACTTCCTGTGTCTGTTTGCCTCTTTAAGAAGAATCGCTTTATGTATTCCCCAATTGTAAGTCGCTTTGGATAAAAGCGTCTGCAAAATGACTAAATGTAAAAAAAAAATGACTAAATGCAAATTCGTAGAGGTCATACGAATTAGCCACCTGGTAAAATATGTACGAATTGCCATGAGATAACAATAAGTTACATTTGCTACCAATTAGATTGTGTTTTATTTATGTCTACACCTACCCCGACCCTAAACTTAACCTTACAATAATGCAAATACAGTAATCACAATATTGATGTGTGCATGCCCAGTAGGACAATCTGTCCGTAGCTGTATCCCTTCTAGCCCCAACCAGAAAGAAGTCAAGGCAAGTGTTTTCTACTAGAGAGATGAAATTCCTTTGCCATGGACATAACTTTTCAGATCGTTTACACGCACAAACAGCAATATATTGCACTAAAAGGAGGATTTAAAAAAAATCAGAATCATAAGCAATGGATCATTGAGATATTTTGTAATATCTGCTTTGTAAATGACCTCAGTGAAGTCAAAAATCACACATCTAGATGACAGAATTGCAAGATGCATCTTTTTTTGTTGCTTCCCATAGATTCATGGAGCACTCTTGCAACCACTAATGGAAATTAATATAAGGAAAAGCTTTGAACGGGAAAGCTGAGAAGAGGTCCATTTCCATGATAGGAGGCTCTCTGGCATTTCACAATAGGAAGCCTCCATCTACAGTCCTTGTGGGGATGCCATGTCAATGATCACTTTTGCATTCTGGCTGGTCTCATGCGCAGACACCTGGCAATGAAAGCAAGCAAGTGAGCTATATTTGAACATTACTTTATTTCTCGAGCAGATCACTGTGTGATTGTCGAAGGTGCTATTTCCAGCCGTGTTTAATTAATATGTCACATCAGATGTGAAAAATACAGTCAGAAGCCTTTTATGCCTTTTGACACATTGGCAATTATCCAAGGAAATTGTCTTCATTTTTTTTATGGTCCATCTTTCACAAAACATCAAAATTCAATGAATCATCCAGCGATTCATTAGAACAGATATAGTTAAAATAGCCTACAGTCCTACAACTGAAGGCCCTTTCACTCTTAACATGAAGCTAAAAAGCAATATGATTCAGATATGAATTATTACCTTCTCATATAAAGAACATTTTGGAGAAGCCTTTATTAACCCCCCGGAGCCGTGTGGAGTACTTTTTATGATGGATGGATACACTTTATTTTGGGCTTCAAAACCTTGACCACCATTCACTGCCATTATAAAGCTCGGAAGAGGCAGGACACTTTTTAATATAACTCCGATTTTATTCGTCTGAAAGAAGAAAGTCCTATACACAATATTTGTTTGCATAATATTCAGTGTTTGTTAAATCAGTTTTTTTCTTCTTTTTTTTTCTGGTGGAGCTGTTATTAAAGCGTCTAATAGCATCTACTAAATACACAAAGGTGTCTGACAACAACTGAGGTGTGACGGCTGTGTTCCTCTGATAAGTAGTTTTCTCTTTCTAATTGATGTTAAAGCAATAAGCCACATGAGGCTGTGCGTTACAGTGATTAAGGTAAAGGGTGTTCTTTGGCATGATGCAAAATTTAAAACTACTTTTAAAATAGCGGTAACAGAAATGTGTTAAGATAATTCTGTCATTATTTACTCACACTCTTGACTTTTCCTCCTTCCATGGAATACTGAAAAAGGAATTATGAAGAATCTGTTAGTAGCTTTGTCAAGCTCCAAGCATTACAAAAAATTAATAATCATGATTTTAAAAAAGTATCATAAAAGCTGTATGCAATATTGTATACAATATTACAGTCAAAAAGGCAGATTTGTGAGGAACTGACTGACGTTCAATTCATTATTCACTTCCACTCTAACAAAACTCGTACATTTTAGACTACAAAACCAGCCAGATTCGAAATGATTCATTAATGGAGTGCTTTTGCAATAGGAATGAATTTGGGAAAAGCTTTGTAGGGAAAGCTGAGAATAGCATGTTACAGTAGTCTCATCACTGATCCCAAAAACCAATTGTTCTTGTGTGTTTTGTAACCGGACACAACACAGCAGTTCAACTTAATGGGATACTTTTGGGAATACATGGAGAATGAGACTTGAGAGCTGTAGTGAAGGGCACGATCTGATGTTTTATGGTATCATTCTGGAGCTTGACACTATAAATGGTCATTGAGTGGGAAGAAGCAGCATAAAGATTCTTCAGAATGTCTTCCTTAGTGTTTTTAATGGAAATAATAACATAGTAACTTATTTTATCTAAAAAGTGCACTCACAGTGTAAGTTCAACAGCATTTTATATTGTGGCTCATCAAATCAGAAATTAGAGTAAAAACAATTAATTCTGCCAGTCTTTTCCTCCTAGGAAAACATATATTTACTCTGAAGCAAACTTATCAGATGCTCTATATTAATAAAGCACATTTTAGAAAATTTGAATGTACACGCTTTCAGATTTCTATGGCATCGTGAAGCACCTTTATTTTTAAGAGTGTATACTGTACGAGACACTTCTCTAAAAAGACTATAAGCAATAAAGAATTAGTGACAGACTTCAGAACTTGGATGTACACTGGAGCACAAAATACAGTTACATACAAAAATCTCAAAGTAGCGTACAAAAATCTCAGCATATGTACTTAAAAGTCCATTATTTACCAGGAAGCTTCCATGGAAACTTAATTGGCACGTGGTTCCTTTAACCAGAATCTACATCAGAATAACAGTAAATCTGTATTCCCACACCATTTCAATCTCAAATGATGTGTGAACACAAACACTTTCCTGCTGTTGTGTAAATAGTCCGATTATAATTCACCAGTTTAAAAGCCTGAGTTTGACCAGAGTGCATTTCTGAAAATCTGGTATAGCCTTTTACAGAAATGCCTCCTTAAATTGCAGCACAAGATAATCTTTTTTTTTTTTTTTAAGTTACAGAGTTCAGAAGGTGCTGCACAACCAAGCTCTTTGAAATGGCATTATTTTAAATGCTACAGAACAATTTGAAAAACGATGAAAAAAGATAAACACACTTACTGACAAATAGACGTGACACACCTGAGCTGTTGGTGGCCCCTCCAGCAGAGTGTTGCAAACTAATAAAGTGGGACTCACATATCACACATACACCATTAGGAAGTAATGTAAAAGAAAATCGAGCACGACTTCACTATTCAGTCTCGTATATATGCACACCCTCAAGATCAGCCCACTAGTGAGACACGTTTTGTTGATAGAAATGCTTGTTTGTAGAAGCAGACAAGGTTCCACCTCCTCACTCAACAAGCCAACCTGCTCAAGGACTGTCTCTTAAAGAGACAGGCTTCCCTCAATACCACCATCTCACACAGCTCAAAGAACAATCTATCACGGTAGAGTGATTACAAGATACAGTATAAACATCACATGTTTTTTTGTTTGTTTTTCCCTCAGTTTTTGGTATTTCACTAATGAATGACAAGTCTTGTTGTTTCACACCGTCCGTGTAAACATTCTTTTGCACAGATGGACACATCTGATTGAGAGTGCATTGTACACATTTTGCCGTCTTGTTATCAGAAGCGCCGTCTGGCAGAAACTCTTGCGAATGTTGTAGCGGTAATGGAAGGCTTTTTGCTGTTGCTGTAGCGACAGACAAGGCTCCTGATGTTGGGGGCTGATGTGCCCACACGTTCCTCTGCAGGCGATAGTGTGGAGAGGATCAGTTTTCAGCAGATTATCTCAACAACATCAGGCCTGTGGAGCATTTGAAAACAGGCATCTACATGTCCACACCACTGTGATGGGAGACGGCACAAGCACGTATATATGCACACACTCACTCGCCGCCATACAAATATATTACTATAAATGAGGGCGTATGTAAAGACAGACATGTAGCAACTGTCTCTCGGCTGGCATTTTCTCTTTAGAAAGCTGAATCACTACTACTATCTTAAGCAGAATGGATACACGAGTTTATCGGGCTCCTGAGAGCTTATCCTGATAGTCTGTGAAGAACAGATGAATAGGAAAGCACTCAAAGCTCATTTGTTTTGGTTGCTCGCCTCGTGTTTATATTGAGATAATGGCATGCCCATTATTCCAGCCATTCAGCCTCTCGATTTTAAGCACACATTTGGATGTCTGTCCTGCTGTGGCCTGATTATGGTGTTTGTGCTGAAAATGGCAGTACAGTAATTAGGGTATTAAAATCTGCTGCTTTATGGCAAGTGCTTTCTGCTCTAGTTTACATCATTATCCACTGCAGTCCCAAAATTACAGCAATTGTGAAAATGGACTTTCATTTGAATATCACATGCAGTATCTGTTTTAGCATGTTCATCTTGCACTCTAAAAAATAAAGGCACCAAAAGGGGGGTTTTGTGATGCCACAGAAGAATGCCAGTGTTTAAACAAGAACACTATTTTTCCTAGTGTGAAGCATATTTTAAAGGGGTCATATGATGCGATTTCATGTTTTCCTTTGTCTTTGGAGTGTTAAAAGCTGTTTGTGCATACAGAAGATCCGTAAAGTCGCAAAGATTAAAGTCTCAAACCCAAAGAGATATTCTTTATAAAAGTGAACGCTCAGCCATGCCTACCTAAAATACCTTGTTCAAACACGCCCCCACATGTCTACGTCACTGTGTGGGAAGATTTGCATAACACCGCCCAAATGTATACGCAAAGAAATTAGGCGTAACTTTTATTCTCCCTGTAGTATTGTTGCCGCCGCCATATTGTGGAGACGCTGTGTGTTTCGTTGCGAAAGCCAAACTACTTTGTTTGGCCTTCCAAAAGAGGACACGACTACAAATCAGTGGTTAAGTTGTATTTACAACACTGTTCCAGAACAGTTCAACCCAAATATTCGAGTGTGTGCAGTGCATTTTACGGAGGAAAGTTTCTTGAACCTGGTCGGCCAATCACAACGCACTAGATAGCCAGCCAATCAGAGCACACCTCACTTTTCAGAGTGATGAGCTTTGTAAAAATCAGCGTGTTTCAGAAAGGCGGGGCATAGAGGAGAAACAATAATGTACAGTATGTGGAAAATAATGTTTTTTGAACCTTAAACCACATAAACACATTGCATTACACCAAATACTGTACACAAAATAATGTTTTTTTTTAGCAACGTCATATGACCCCTTTAATAATCTAAAGAACTTTTGTACAATGGAAAGGTTCTACATTCCCAAAAATAAAGGTTAGTTGTTTTGATTGGTTGATGGTTCCACGAAGAACCTTTAACATCCATGGAAACTTTCCATTGCACAAAAGGTTCTTCATAGTGGAAAATGGTTCTTCTAATTATTACAATTTTCTTCACACTAAGAAAAAACATTTAATAAAAAATGCTTGCTCAGGTGAAATGAACAAATTTATGGAGCCCCTAAAGAGACATGGTGATGGTTAAAAAAATGAGACAGGAGAACACATAATTCAATGCTTTTAAATTCCCCCAAAATATTTTGTGTTAGTTTGTATTGACTTACAAAAGTATGCATTTCTCTGAGAAACTTTGCATTTCCTCACAAAACATTCATGATGGAAAATTATATTTCAGTGCTTTTGTGAACAAATGCAAAGTTTTTCTAGGGGGAACGCAATTTTTTGCGAAAGAACAAAAATGTTTTACAAGTGAACACAAAGTTTCTTGGGGAAACACAATGCTTTTGCAGGAGAACGCTAAGTTTCTGGTGGGAACGATAGCTCTATCTATGTATTTATCTGTATTTTCACTTACGGTCATATCATTTTCTTGGGTAGATATTCTTTTTTCTCTTCTTTTCTGTTTTTTTTCCTCTTCTGTATTTATTTATTTAGCTTTCATCATGTTATTTTCTAAATACGAACATATGTATTTACACAGTAAAAGCATTCAGGACAGAATCACAGTTCAAGGTTTCAGGACTCTTCATGACAATTATTTCCCAGAATATTTGCCCTTCTGCCCCTCCTGATTTGTGCTCTCTTTGTTGTTCTGAATTTTCCACATCATATGTCATGTTATCATCTTACTATAAAACTTCCATTAACAAGCAACAAACACGCCACTGTTTCCTCCTCCATCCCCCAACATAAAACTGTCCAGAAATCCAAGCTGTTCTTTTTCCTAGTTTTTCCAGAGTAATCCCAGCGCAAGTTAGATGGGAACTTTGATAGTCATGGTTTTTGTTTTGCAAAAAGAAGAGAGAGAATACAAATCTTGCTCAATTCTAGCACTGATATCAGCATTGTCTAGTGAATTAATTTGCCATAATAAAAGTAATACGTCATACAATTTAAACCATTATGATGGCATCATTACACAAAACGCCAGTTTGTGGAACTATGACAATGTGCCCAAAACTGTATTTCACGGTGTTTGTGCCAACAAACACTTGTACTGAATCCCGTCCTCGGACTCATTCGCTATGAAGGCATGAATAGAAGCTAAGTGGGTGTTTAACGTTTAGAGCTTAAAAGCGGAGCAGCTTGAATGATGTATATTTGTCCTTCCGAGAAAATGGACTCACACACTCAGCCAGTGTTAATGCTGCACCTTTGATATCTGTCCTGTTCGTGTATGAAGACTGGATCCACTTTAATATACTAGCATGAAGCAGAGGATAAAAGCATCTTCAAAGGACCATGTTAGATGGGCTTTAACTACAACTCATCCCTGTTACACAGCATCTATCAAAGACAACTCACATTTCAAGCAAAGTGGATGAATATCACAGTATAATCCTGGTTTGTGTGTCCATGGTGGTCACTGTTACTATAGCAACTGAGAGAAGATGCCTTCTGTACGTAGACAGTAGAGTGAGATTAACTAGTGCAATAGA
Organism: Sinocyclocheilus anshuiensis; assembly: GCF_001515605.1. Taxonomy (NCBI): domain Eukaryota; kingdom Metazoa; phylum Chordata; class Actinopteri; order Cypriniformes; family Cyprinidae; genus Sinocyclocheilus; species Sinocyclocheilus anshuiensis. The sequence continues at coordinate 715,761 of NW_015544183.1, read as the reverse complement.
TTGCCTGCTGGAGCTTCCTTTCCATTTCCAGCATATGGGGTTTAGCGCTCTGCATATGGCATGATTCAGATGGAAGTTTCAGTCCATGAAGCAAGAATGTGTTGTGACAAGTAATGCAAATCTATCTATCTATCTATCTATGACTTGATCTTACTACTCTGTACTTGAGTTTTAACAGACTCTGCTCTTATGCTAGACAGCTTAGTGAGTGCCAGAGAAAGTAGATTATGGAGTCAGAGTTTTATTAGTAAGTGATGGTATTTATGAACTTCACTTACAACCCAGTGATTTTTCCCACACCATACAGACCAGTAATATATTCGCCTGCAAATGTGAGCCTGAGATGCTGTATAAGGCTACATGTGAAAAATACATTCAAGCCAACAAACAGAAAACTTGCATTGGGACAGGCATTGGGGGCTTATTCTGGTTAGCTCAACTAATTAATTTAGAAATTTAACAGGAATAAGTGACCTCATTACGCAAACAAAATAAGAATTTCAATCAAGCGTTAGAAAATGAGCACTTTTAAGACTTTAAATGAGCCTCGGTAACTCCTATATAATATCTTTAGGGCTTAAGTGTATTTAAAAAATCATTTAGGAACACATTCCCACATGAATGTTTTTCACCTACCCTCTTCTTATAGCCTGAGCCTGGTGCTCCTTCCTGTGTGAATTTCAGAGTGAGTTCAAATCCACTGAGCGGCTCCCTGTGTTGATCTTACTGTGGTGTTTTCTTCTGCCTATGAGATGTGTCCCCCTGTCCTCAGCTAGTGTATGCTGGGCGTCTGTCTTTGAAGTTATTTTGGCATGTGTCTCAGTTGCAGACAGCATGAAGAAGGGGCTGCTTGACCTTCCCTTCACCCTAAACCTCCCTCTCGGATGGAGAACAAGGAGGTGCACGCGTCCACGCACTTCACAGCCTCTCACCCTGCCCTGCAGCTCTGACTCATGGGGCTGCTTATACACCTGAGGACTTCACTTTAGGCAGAGCGACAGGCGCACGTTCCTACTCTGTCACCAAGCACGTTGTCCCATCATCGAATTGAAGCGGTGTTAAATTAACCCCTTGATAAGATAGCCTCTGCTCCACTTAGGCAACCTAGAGGGTTATTTTTACTCAGAGTTACATGAGAATTTGAAAGATAAGGTCTCTAATTCATATTGTAGATGTAGTGAACCCTTTTCCTTCCTGTGACATTGAGCACATCCTTACTTGTTATCCTGCACAGGTCAGATTCAATCTTGACTGTTTCCTGAGCAACTTAATGTTATTCCTGAAGTCCATAAACTGAGAAATTGATTTTCCACTCTAGGGGTGCTGTAGTTGTCTTATACCATCCAGAGTCCAGCTTAATCTTTTATAGTCCCTTGGTGCTGCAAGGTACTGTATTTCCAGAACCGTTTCAAGGTAAAGTGTTCAATTTATTAAAGACTCAATTTATGAAATGGAAGTGAGCTTGGCACTTAATTTCTAATCTCGAAGGCTTCTTTGTGAGGCAAGGGAAATCCACAGTGAGAGGTTCTCTGGTCTTGGCATCCAGGATCATTTTTTATTATCAAGACCCAAGGTTTCAGAGCCCTACAAATCCACTTGACATCTGACGGTGCACTGAGCCTCAGTCCTTTTGTAAGCTCTCGTTGATAGGTGGAAGCACTAAAGCTAGATTGGGTGAAACCTGACACAGATTGATAGAGCAGCTGGACCTACACCCAGCTGAAGTAGTACAGAAGTAGTCCTAAAAAGAAGTAGCACTTAATTTTACAGTCCTGTTTCACATTTACATATGAATTTTATTATAGTAATTACAATAACTGTGTAAAGGTACTAACCCTAAACCTAATCATAATCTACGTTAAGTCCATTAACTGATTTTACTTTCTTGAAATACACTGTAAATGCACAAACTGTAAAATAAAGTGCAACCAAAAGACAGTCTTTTGGTCTTCAACCCTCTTTCTCAAGACTCACTGTCCTGTAAGGTTTATTTCCAACCTGCTTTAACACACCTACCTGTTATTTTCAAGCAATCCCGAAGGTAAGTCAAGTAACCTTTATTTCTATAGCACTTTATACAATAAAGATTGCGTCAAAGCAGCTTCACAGTGATAAACAGGAAAACAGCAGAATCAGTTATGGAAACTCATCTATGGAGACAATTCAGATTCTGCTGTAAAGCAGTTCTAAAAGACAATAGAGTCATTATTTAGCTCAAGTTGTGATCTCAAATGATCTCAGTTCAGATCAATAACAGTGAGAAGTTCGTCACTTTGAAAATGTCAATTCAGCTGTAAACATTTCTACAAAAGAATCATTTCAATGTTGATTCAGTTCAGTTCAATACCAGTGTAGATGTTGCAAGATGCAATTCAGCTGTTAAGTAGCTCTACAGAAGATGATATTTCCATCATCCAGCTTAATTCAGTTTAAGTTTTGTTCTCATGTGATGGTGTCCATCAGTGTGGTCATATCAATACATTTCTGAAAGTTAAGCATCTCTCAAACCCCAGCTAAGCAAACCAGAAGGCAACAACGACAAGGAACCCAAACTCCATCAGGTGACAGAAATGGAGAAAAAACCTTGGGATAAGCCAGGCTCAGTTGCGATAAACCAGTTCTCCTCTTGCCTAAGTGAACAAATATGATGTGATTTTGATCGAGGTGCATTACACCAGCATTAAGTGGGAAAGGAAGAGTTGTAGAAGACCTTTTTCAGGTCAGGCTGGTTCAGGTGTGTTTTATTAGAGTTGGAATTAAACTCTGCGGGACAGTGGCCTTCCAGAAGCAGGGTTGAAGAACTCTTACATAAGGTGCCCTGGATCTTGAGTTAGTTAGAGCTGTTAAAAAACAGGGGTGTCCAATTCTTCTCCTGGAGGGCCACTATCCAGCAGACCTTAGCTCTAACCCGATTCAAACACACCTGAACCAGTCTAATCAAGGTCATCAGGATAACTAGAAACTTTCAGGCAGTTGCTGGAAAAGTTGGAAAGTAGCACTCCAAGAGCAGGGTAGGATACCCCTGTGCCAAGTAACAAAAGGTTTAAAGTTTTCCTTCACACTTTGAAGATATTTGTTATGTAAGAAGATCCTGCACAGATCATTAGCACCCTTCCTCCACTGTGCAACACGCTTGCAGTGAGAATTATCGTTCCATAGTTGGGCTGCTCCGCTCCTGTCGATCATTTCTGGATAGGGATTAGTGCACTTACTGTGCCATGGTCAGACTTCTTCTCATGTCTGCATCGTGATAGGACCATGGCCCAAGGGATGTGGCCCCATTGTTGTAAGATAATCCTGGAGATCATTGTTACAGTACATTAATTGGTGGCTGAGAGGCAAGTTGGGAAATTGTGTGGCCTGGAAAGAGGGTGGCTTGGGCTAATTTTGACCAGGATGGGTGGTGACTCTGAAATAGCTGGCGGTTGAGAGGTTGCACATTTAGATGTGTAGTGCAGCTGTGGGATGCCTTCTTTTCTAACTGCTGGTAATCTGTACACAATGCACGGTTGAGAGTGATCCATCTGGAGGCTAAGACCTTGATGGCTTTAGTATTGAATGACTCTCAGATATGGCACTGAGGTGCTTCTCTAGCCACCTGGCACAAAATGCATGCCTGTTTATGCTAGGTTGAGAATGGAGATGAACGGTCTGCACAAAGAACGACACACATTCCACACTAGCGGCAGCCTTGACCCCGAAGCAGCTGAGGCTAGAGAAGAAAACAAAGGCCAATGGGCATTTGAAACCTTGAAGTCCATAGATGACAAGAATACATGCACCCTTTTTTGTGGCCTGTTTTGTATGAGCCCAGCCCTTTCATGCTGTTTGTCCTAAATTCAGATGGCCTCCAAACATGCAAAGCATTGTAGTTCAGCATGTGATGCTCTCCTTAAAGGTGTCTTTTTATTTAACTATTGGTAAATGAAGAGCGAGACAAACAGAGCCTGTTTACAAGATACTTACAGGTGCATCTCAATAAATTAGAATGTCATGGAATCAGTCTGTGTGCACTGAATTTATTTAATACACGAGTTTCACAATTTGAGTTGAATTACTGAAATAAATGAACTTTTCCACGACATTCTAATTTATGGAGATGCACCTGTAGATACTTAGATAGTGGTCAGCCTAGAAGCATTAGAGTTTCCACCTGATAAATGCATCTGCCGTGACTACTTGCATTCAGATTTCGTTGAGACACTCCCCACTTATTTCGTCACACTGTCTGTACATCACTTTTGCAGGAGCACTGAGTGTGCATGCAAATACTATTGAATAAACTCATGCTCGGCTTATAAGCAAGTAGCAAAAGAAGCGAATAAGAAGAATAGAGGGAGGCAGCTGTGATTTCTTTCATAATCTGTGTGTTTTGGTACAATGTAACAAAGTTTGATCTGCTTGTTTTGGTGGGCTTTCTAACAATGCATTCCAGAATGGCCACATGTTTTAGGTGAGTGGGCGACACGTAGGCGGCACATTCTGGTCGGATGAGTATTTACACTACACATGATGTGGTTACATGCATTTTTGACTACCTCCATAGTCCATATATGGTTTTAGAGATCCGATCACAAATTTTTTTAGGTCCTGTTTCCACCTGGCATTAAGGTGTGTTTTAGGTGATCCGTTTACAAGTGGTCAGCCCGAGACACAGTACTGCAGGGGTGTCCAATCCTGCTCCTGGAGGGCCACTGTCCTGTAGAGTTTAGCTCCAATCCCAATTAAACACACCTGAACCAGCTAACCAAGGTCTTACTAGGCATACAAGAAACGTCCAGGTAGGTATGCTGAGGCAAGTTGGAGCTAAATTCTGCAGAACACTGGCCCTCCAGGACAGAGTTTGGACACCCCTGCAGTACTGTTTCCACCTGCTATTAACATCTGTTTCAAACGTGACCACTTGTATTTGAGTTTCATTGAGACCCTCCCCCTCTTAAGCCCAAAGTATATATTTCTTTTGACGCAAATACAGGTGCTTGACACACGTGCACTAGAAAACTTCATCCTCATCCAGGATCTCTCCAAAAGTTATAAACATTAAATATCTTTGTGCTTGTTTAAGCTAATGATCTGTCCTGTGGCATCAAAAATGCAAAACGGTCGTATGCTCAAAAAATCAACAATCAATTCACAGACAGCAGAGACACACGGAGCCTGTGGCAAGCCATTAAGACCATCTCTGACTACAAGCCCCCGCCACAGGCCTGTGATAATGACACATCCCTCCCGGATACACTCAACCACTTTTATTCACGGTTTGAAATGCAGAATGACACACCTGCACAAAAACTGCCCATACCTCCCAACGACCAGGCGCTCTGTCTGTCCCCAGCTGACGTTAGGAAGACCCTATCTAGGATTAACCCACGCAAGGCTGCGGGTCCTGACGACATACCTGGCCGTGTATTGAGAGACTGTGCTGCACAGCTGACAGATGTCCTAACAGATATCTTCAACACCTCGCTGAGCCAGGCAGTCGTCCCCACATGTCTCAAATCCACAACAATCATACCGGTACCAAAGAAATCACCTGTGTCCTGTCTAAACGACTACCGTCCCATAGCACTGACTCCAATCATGATGAAGTGCTTTGAGAGGTTAGTCATGCACAACATCAAAACCAGCCTCCCCAACACACTATAGGTAAACATTTATATATAGTATATTCATAGTCAAAATCTGTCAGTAGGTTAGCTGTGTATAGGTACAGTGTTTATGTGAAGCATCTGTATAGTCTGTATTTTTTTAACTTATGTATAGGTAAACACATATATATATATATATATAGTATATTTAAAATGAAAATCAGTCAGTAGGTTAGTTGTGTATAGGTTTTTACTGCTTTACTGTATAGGTTTTTACTGTTTTACTTCATTGTTGTATGCCTGTATTTATGTAACACCGTGGTCCTGTGAGGCACGACATTTCGTTCCACTGTATGTCCCCACATGCAGCAGAATGACAATAAAGCTCAACTTGACTTGACTTGACTTGACTTGACTAATGTTGTGGGGAGCTCTTAACCCCCCCTCTCACAAGAGATGTTTACAGTGTTTTTGTTTGTTTGTTGTTTTTTTTTCCAAAAAAAATTCAAGGTGCATATGTGAGCTGAGCATACAAAGTTTGCATAGAAAAATCTGGCTGTATGCTTACAGTGCACGTATACTATGCTGATGATGTACACATACCTTAGTGTACACATAAAAACCGAAGTATACTTTGGGCTTTAGAAAAAAATCGTGCTGTGCACATACTAGGGCTGGGTAAAAAAAAAAAATTGATTCCTCGATTTTAATCGATTCTCATTGTTATGAAACGATATCGATTCATAAATCCCAAGGACCGATTAGTCTAGCCTGTCAGATAATGAACGGAACTTTGTAGCGTGCCTCCTATCCAATAACATGCAATAAGCTTTATGATTTGTTACTTTTGATATAAAACAAAGTCTCAGATTTCAAATTCTTTCCATTTTATTACAATATTCAAATCTTAAATGCCGTTTTGGTGCCGTTTGATGTGGAGTGACAGATCGCTGTAGCGCCTCGGTTAGAAGCGGCAGCGCGAACTGATCATCTCCTCTGCTTTAATAACAGTTACAGCATGAAATAAATGAATGAACATCCGAAGGTATGTTAAAAGAAAGAGAACAACTTACCGAGATCCATCTCCTGTCTCATGTAATCGCTCAATTAATGTTTCAATTGCAGAAAGATGACAATAGCTTGTAAACAATGTGTCACGTAACGTCACATATTCGTTGACCATAAACTCATTAGTCAGCTCGAAAAATGAACTCTAGAGAGGAGCATTTTGCTAAATATGCATATATAACATTTATTAATTTTTTTTTTTACTCTTCTTCAGTATTTAATTTATGTTTGAATAAGTCTGTCAAGTTTTTGTGAGAACCACCATTTAAATGTTTATATTTCAAAAAACGAATTGGAGTAGAAATATAATTATGTAATTTAAAGTTAAAGTTAGTATTATAACTATTACAACAATGTTGAGTATAGGCCTAATAAGTGTTTGTATACAGCAAATGTTATTTTATTGACTCTCAGGTATATTTTAGTCTACAGCATTAGTTGCAAGATTTTTTTTTCCTTGAGAAAATTTGCAATGTCCTGTACCTGATATACATCCAGAATAATCAATATTGAATTGAAAGCTTAAGAATAATCGAAATGTGAAATTTGTGTCAAAACCCAGCCCTAGAGCATACAGTATGCAGATGATGAAATGTACGTCATGCAAACTTTACGCATAGCTTTTATTTATTTACTATTTTCTCTTGAATTTATGAAAACAAAAATTTGTCAGGAATTAGACAGGAATTCAAAATATAAACTTCATTTTCCTTAATATTGATTTCCTGGCTTGTGTGATAATGTGCACTTCTAGACACAGCTGAGTGACAAGCAAAGCAGCCTACTCTGTAATCTGAGCTCTCTTTCCTTGGAAACATCAGTGTTTTTGATTTATGATTACTATGTACTTGACCTTTCCACCCCAACCAGCTCTTAGAGTCCCCGAGGACAAACAGTTGCATGATGCAGTGCATGAGCTTCAACAGTTGAACTAACAAACGTTATGCGAGAGTATGGTAATGTTGACATTATGCAGTGCTACAATTCAACCACTTTGTCTCAGACTGCCTGTACCAATCTTAGACTGTTCATAACAGATTAGTGTAATTCCACCATATCAAACTGTAGAGGTTCAGTAGAGCATTAAATAAAACTGTATAAAGAAAAGGGGTTTTCAGTTTTGTATGAGTACTCTTAAAACTCATTTTCTTATTTACTCAATTTTAATATAATCATCAAAAGTGCTCTTTAAAAGATAAATGGAATCCTTTCAGGAGCAATTCAATGAGGAGACATTGACCAATCCTCTCTGACCATGTAAACATTTAAGAGTATTGACCGATGTCCTCTTCTCTTTTTAGGCTAAACGATACTGAAGAGTGAACAAGAAAGGCTGCCAAGGCTGTCTTGAGTCACTATCAGATATGAATGAATGTTGTATGTCTGGAAGGCACATAGCATGTTGACTAAGTACCGCATAAGACAGCCTACACCTAGTTGACATCTGATCTTTACCACCGTGCTGAGAGATGAACTACATTATTAATTCTTGTACAGTAGGAACATTATGGAGTGTCTACATTCTGCATCAGAAAGATCTTACACAATTCTGCAAAATTAAAAAACCCTATACATATTACTTTAATATTCATTTTGCATGTGATATCTCAAAACACCTCTTCCAACCACACAGGGGCTCCCATTCTAGCTTTTATTAAATATTATGACACCACTGGAAGTGCAAGAAAATATGGGTTTATGAATAAAATGCAAATACACTATATTTAGCCAAGTAATGTATGTAAATCGACAAAAAGCTTGAGATGAATCCAGCAAACCTGGTTGTGTTAGCCTGAAGTCACATGGCCACTGCATTCTCATTTATCTCAATGGCAGCTACTCAGCTGACACAGAAGTAAACAAAAATTAAAAATGCTTTTTGCCCCAATAATGGTGTAATTACTGTAAACCAGCCAGGGTTAAATAACTAAACATGCTAACCAGCCAAAGTCTGAATCCTTGTCTCAACTATTCCAGATAAACCCGCCTTTGCACATCAAAAAACTCTAATTGGTTGTTTTTTGATGTCACATGGGTTAGTTTCTCAAACTGGACCAGACTTTACTGACCGTCAAAGGTTTGGCTGTAATGCTTAGCACGTGTTCATATTATTTACCTGGATCTCATGTTTTCTAGCCTACTAAAAATCTTATTTTATTTTTTTTTGTCAATGAATCAACCAATTAGTAACATTTCCTATCATTTGATCATGATGAAAATAATCTTGAAATTGCGTGATGAAGAAAGCCTTTGCTTACTTCTCATCACATGCCAAACATCTCTTTCCCTCTAGCACACGTGTCTGCTCTTGCTTTAAAGTGTTAAATTATGTTTAAATGCCACAAGCTCAAAAAAGCAAAAACATTTACCTGAGCTCAAGTGTAAAATGAGGGAAACCTTAAACCGACAGTCCCAAATAATCCCCTTTTTCTTCTTTTTCCTCCAGATCACCATCACACTCTTCTAAGACAGCAGCACAAACTCTCTGAGGCTGTTTATTGCCTACTGCAATCGAGTGCAACTGTATGCTCAGAACCACCTGTCTGTCGGGCGATCCTCTTCCAAACGTCATACTGATATTAAACGATAATGCAGATGTGACACTGCCAGTGTGTGAGACACATAAAGGCCAACTAAACATTAATAGACATCCGAGTGCATGATAAAAGTGTTTAGAGCTGAACAATATTAGTCGTAGACACAGACACACACCGAATGCAGTCGCGATCTAGGCAGTTTATCATCGTATAAGGGAAAGTGTAAGGAGATATAGACTATCCGATCTCTGATTTCACACACGATTAAGTGACAGCCAGTGTAAATGAAGGGAGAGCTCTAGATCTGAGATGCGTCTGTGAATGAAATCAGCGAGTGATAAAACCAGGCTAGAGTTAATAATCCCACCAGTCAAATGTGGATGTTGATCTACAGTATTTTACATACAGGGCTGATGTAAATGGTCACATGACCTAAGCCGTTTAAATCCAGTTTGCTCATCTGAAAGATGACGACCGTCATAGCTCCATAGAGGGAAGCATGTGAAACTGGTCACAGATACAGCTACAGTTTTATATCTAAAACTATTATTTTGCTAATATTGCTAGTTTTAATTAAGTTACCATTCTAATGTAAAACCTTAAGTTGTCATTAATAAAAATAGTAATTGTAGTAATGCATCTAGTGATTTATAATGAACTGAAATGTCATATTTGGAATCATAGCTTATGTTCTTTAGACAAATTTGGCATATATAGCAATATGTTGTTATTAGCCATTCTTTTGGTTTTAAGCCGTTTTGATTACTGTTGTTTTGTTAGTTTGTGCTCATGTTTTGTGTGAAACCACAAAAGGTCATAAAAACTCCCTCTCTGGTGATCTTGTTAAATTCAAGCCATTTCTTGCCATACAAAATTGCAAACACATTGCAGATTTGACTAAATTTCAGTAAACAAAATTAGCAAAAAATGTACATTATCTATAATCAGCAATGCACAGCTCACAAAAGTCACAATGTCAAACCAAGCGCTTTCTATTGGTCAACACAATGAAGTCGCATTACCAGCTGACCTGGATGCAAATTTGTGTGGGGAAATCTTTTGTTTTCACGCGAAATTCCAGATTGCATGGATTACTTTAAAAACGACTGAATTTCACCAGTTACGATTCACCTTAATATGGTTAATGTGACAGCTTTAATATGACTATTTTGAACAATTTTGTTCTAAATCCTAGTTCAAATGAACTTGTTACACTTTTCTGAGTCAAATAAGTCAGTTTACATGGAAGGCAATTAGTTTGCATGACATGATTTCAAAGTATTATTACAACATTAAATCAAACAAATTTAAAAAAGTATTCTTCCCATTTGAGCCATTTTTTGACTCCCCACTGATAGTTTCCCACAGTTATTTTCCATGTTTGGCAGTGAATAGAGACAGCTTAAATTGATTTAGTGTTAAAGTGTTAAATGAAACTGTTGATATAAGTACAGATAATATATGCACACACCATCTGTCTGCTTTAAATCATTTATAGTCTGATTCTGAGAAGGAGTCTTCAGCATGTAGAGGACTAGATACCGAGCACCACCATCATTTACAAGCCCTGACTATTACCTCTTACCTCTGTCTCAGACCTTTTTTCACAGAGATGCAGTTGTCAGCCAGTTCACACATCCAGGCCTCTGATGTACCCTGGTATAAATAGCCCTCACCCTCTAGATATTTTGGAAAAGTGCAAGATTTGGTTAAAGTCTCACGTGTGTGTTTCTCCCCGTGACGCCTAAAGAAGCCTGCGTCACCATTAGACGCTTATAATATCTGGACACCTGATCCCTGACTGCTGAAGGTGGGGGTGAAGATGCCTCGTAAGACATTGTGAATCAATCATACAGACAGAAAAGGTGACAACCAAGGGCAGGGTGAAAGTAGGGAGATTGTCATATGAAGACAAATGCTGCTAAGAAAGTGTGAACACAAAAGGACCCAAAACCATCTATAAAACTTAGAAAATATGCAGTTTATGTATAGATTTCCCTACCAAGATTACAAGAAGTTATCTGAAAACAGGCTGTTTAAACTATAATATTTAATACATTATGGCAATGAGAATTGTTGCATTATGTTAGTGAGTATTTAATGTAATAAGAATTGTGCTGTGCAGGAAATGTGCATAACTGCTATGAAAATAATATCCGTATGCATTATAAATTAAAGCAATAAGCCCCAAGAAACCATGGTTTTAGAAAAGCTAAGGGGCATTGTGTTAGGCATGAGGCTTCCAATGGTTTTTGCTTTTATTAAACAATTATTATATATACCGGACAAAGTTTAATTAAAATAAATGTACAGCGACAATTTCTTGATATAAAAAAAAAATTATTCTTCCACCAAGTAATTTAGTTCTTCAGGAATGTTTAGCAGGTTACCAAAAAACACAGACACAGCAACACATAGATGTAGTGGCACAGTAATACTGATGTAATGATGTCACGGGTGTGTGTTTATTGGGTATTTTACAACAGCTTTGAAAGTGATTCAGCCAATCACAATCAAGGACCAGAACTATCTTTTTTATAAAAATATTTATACAATAGTTAGTCCCAGTGGAGCATTCTCAGAAGCAATTCTCACTCTTTCTGCTGCATGTTACATTGTTCCGACAGTGGGTAATGACAAGAGTCATTTGAATAGTTCACTCAACCGATTTCTTCAAAAACACTCAGGCTGTGTGTGTGTGTGTGTGTGTGTGTGTGTGTATTTCCAAATATGCATACTTTCTTACTATATAGTATGCAAAAAACAAACAAACAAACAAAAAAAAAAAACAGTATTTGAAATATTCATAAAACGGTAGGCAAAAAGTATCTGGATGACCTACTACTGCAAGATTCTGAAGTGTGAATCCAGTGGATACTTTCCTGTCCCAGGAGGCCACAGAAGAGGATTTGTTACATTCATACAGATTACATTCATACTATGCACTTTAATACTAGAGAGAACATACTTTTTAACAGTAGCAAAATAAGTACTGATTTAAAAGTTCTTACTCCACCCAAACCATTTTTATGAGGGAGTCATTGAATCACGGAATCATTCAACCATTTTTTTTTCTTCAAAAATGCAAAAACCAAATAAACTTGCAATGTTGTTTCTAACATGTAAAAAGACTTGATATTAATATTTATTTTATAAATACACTTTTATAAAATAACTTTTCTGTTGAACTATTACAAAAGCAATATTAAATTGCTTTGCGTGATCTACCTAATACTCTTCATCTTTCTTTCATCTTCAAAACACTAATGAACATATTTTGAATGAAACCTGAGTGGTCTTCAAAAGGTTTGAAACTTTAATGCTTACAAAAGTTCAGAAAGACATCGCAAAAGTAATCCATATGAATCAAGTCTCCCGGAGAGAAATGATCGCTTTATATGAGTAACATTCGATTTAGGCTTTTATTCACATATAAACATTGGTCAATGCACAAACAGAGCACATCAGATATGTTAAATGGAAGTTCACTTCATTAGTTAAGGAGACTCAAATACGCTTGCGTGACACGCAAGAACAAACTTCATTGGTTCTTGTTTGTCATGCCAGCACATTCGAGTTTTGTTTTTTACGATGTCATGAACTTGAAGCGTCAAAGTTTTGGGTGAATGGATTCATTTTGGGTTCAGTGGAGGAACAGAAATCTAAAGGTAGAGTTGGGTGAATGGATTCATTTTGGGTTCAGTGGAGGAACAGAAATCGAAAGGTAGAGATATATATATATATATACACACACACACATATACATACACACACACACACACATATACATATCATTTTTTTTTTCATTGAAATAACTTTTTAAGTTATCATTTGTAATTTCTTTCAACCAGTTTCTCTAGCTAGTGGAGTGCCACAACCTGCAGAGTTCAGTTCCAACCCTAATTTTATCCAGCTAATCAATACAGAGTTCTGGCATGAAACTCTAGATGGCGCGGTCCGATAGGTCTAACTCAGTCTGACCTAATGAAAGATCAAATACATTAACATTGTCATGTACATTACCATGCCAATCCCTCCGAGAGTTGTCATGACAGAAATGTATTTAGGATTACTTGATTAATACATGCAAGTGTGTCTGACTAAGGATAGAGCTAAACTCTGCTGGTCATCTCCAGGAGTGGAAGTGAATAACCCTCCTCTAATATCTAAGGTAAGTTTTTTTTCTATATTTCAAATGTAGAACTCTATACATATACAGTATGTTGAATTCCAACTCAAAGTTAAAATCTTGACTATCACAAACATGTCCACGATTTCACTACGTACAATACAAAAAAGTATATATTGCACAGAATAAGCATATACTCGTAAAATACTTTAGGAGATCTCAATTGTAGTCAGTTTCGTTCCTTTGCGAGATCTCAATGAGCACGTTCTTAAGCCGATTATGCTTAATTAACTGAAAACGCACTTGGTCATAACCCGTTTTTTTTTATCGGAGTAAGGTCAAAAACAATGTGAGCATAAACCGGTCACAACAGGTAGTTTTTTGCCTCTTACTCCGATTAGGTTTAACATGATCATCCCATCCTCAGCTCCAGTAGAGCGTTTATTTTCCTTTGCTGGACTGATCAACCGGCCCCATCGACGATGCCTAAATGCTACACTTTTTGAAAAACTTGTGCTTAAAGGCATCAGTAGCTAAAGAGACCTCTGCAATGTAGTCCACAGGCTACACACACACACTCATTCAATACACTCCCTCACAGACACACACAAACTTACTTTCTCACCCACTTTCACACATAAGTTTGACTGTTTCTGTTAGAACGTTTCACATGTTTTGGAATACCTGCTCTGTAGTATTCTCTTTTGGATTATAAGTAAATGTTCTTACTACACTATTAATGTGTATGTGTCCTCTATACTTCTATGGCTCTCAATAGATTCAGTGGTTGGAGTTGGGTTAATACTCCTTGACAAGTTCTGTTGCTACATTCTGATTACGTTTCTGGCTACATTTAAAAACAAAACATATTGATCATTTAATAATTGTTGAAAAGCTAAAATGTTTGTTTTCAACTTCCAAATAGATGTCCAATGATTGATAAATAAATGTTTGATTGCTGAATATTGTACCCTAATTGAAGTAGCTGTTTAGTAGGATCATGATTTTGCATACCATTGCATACCTGACACATAATATATTATAATATTTATGATTAACATTCAAATGATTAATTAGTTAGAAACATGTTGCTATGAATTCAGGTGCCATCAGTTGTCTTCTTATGAATGACTTGTTTGTCATTAAATCAGTGTTGCTGATGCAAAGTAGGCCCTTCGTTACCAA
>NW_015544183.1:699498-701115 GCF_001515605.1 Sinocyclocheilus anshuiensis | reverse complement strand
CTACACGACTGCAAGGCGACAATCAACCAAGACAAGGAGGAACAAAATGGAGCAGCTCCCCGATTACTGATGGCTGCTGCCTGATAACAGACAGCTTTGCGTAATGAGTGTTAATGAGCGTCTGCCATCTTGTAGCCTAATCAATAACCCCTGCAAGTACTACAAAGAGCCACTGCACTGATTATTTGTATGCCAAAATGAGGAGTTATAAAAGGAAACAGAGATAATAAGCTACTTATGAGGAATTAGTCAAGAGAAATTAAGCATCTGAAGACTGAAGACTTCTTAGCTTATCGGTTTCACTACTGCACTTTGATTGAGATGAATATTCAGACACTAACAAAAAAGTACAGCAGCAGTACCTTTTAAAAAAAATAAAAAATAAAAAAAAGATACAACGGAAAAAGAAGAAAAAAAAATTATACTGTTATGGATAAATGGATGTAAATTGTCTTTACCTGCAGACAGTACAGAGTCGTTCACAAGCTGCACACACTATAAAGAGCTGCTTCATTGCTGACAAAACATAGAAGACATTTGGAAGTTTTTCCTACAATGAATTGTAGGCAAATTTCCAGCTAATCCAGTGCTCTTTTTGTTTTCGGTTTTATAAATTATATTGTTACCAACTTACCAGGGATGGGCAGCATTTCAGATACATGTATTTAAAGGGGTCATATGATGCGATTTCAAGTTTTCCTTTCTCTTTGGAGTGTTACAAGCTGTTTGTGAATAGATCCCTAAAGTTGCAAAGACTAAAGTCTCAAACCCAAAGAGATATTCTTTATAAAAGTTAAGACTGGTCCACGCCCTCCTAAAACGCCTCGTTTAAACACGCCCCCACATGTCTACATCACGATGTGGGAAGATTTACATAGCACCGCCCAAATGTTCACGCAAAGAAAGAAGGCGTAATTTTATTGTTGCTGCCACCGCCGCCATGTTGTGAAGACACTGTGTGTTTCATTGCGAAAGCAAAAATACTTTGTTTGGTCTTCCAAAAGAGGACACAACTAGAAATCAGTGGTTAAATTGTATTTACAAAACTGTTCCAGAACAGTTCAAACCAAATATTCAGATGTGTGCAGCACATTTTATGGAGGACTGTTTCCTGAACCTGGGAGATTAGACTACAATGCCGGCTCTTCTGACAAATAATGCTGACTCACAGTCTGTAAGTACGTTTTCATATGAAAAGAATTTGCCACTGACAATGTTGGAGTGGAAAAGGAAGCATGCATGAATGAGTATTAGAATGTGATAAGTGTATATGTCCTCTGTACTTCTATGGCTCTCAATAGATTCAGTGGTTGGAGTTGGGTTAATACTCCTAGTTCTGTTACTACTTTCTGATTACATTTCTGGCTACATTTAAAATCAAAACATATTGATGATTTAATACTTGTTGTAATGCTAAAATGTTTTTCAACTTCCAAATAGGTGTCCAGTGATTGATAACTAAACATCTGATTGCTGAATATTGTACCCTAATTGAAGTAGCCGTTTAGTAGGATCATGATTTTGCATACCATTGCATGAATGACTGCCTTACACATAATATTATATTTATGATTAACAATCAAATGGTTAATTAGTTAGAAACTAGTTGCTATGAAC
>NW_015544183.1:694952-699448 GCF_001515605.1 Sinocyclocheilus anshuiensis | reverse complement strand
GCCCTTCGTTACCAATCACCAAGTAACTAAATTAGGATACAATTACGAGTCATTCGCAAACTGATAAACATTAAACTGTTGGTTGCTTTAAAACTAACCGTCATCTGGGAGATCACAGGGATATGAGAGTATGTGATCTTTTAACCGGTTGCATATGTCAGATTTATTGCATGACTCGGGAAGAGAAAAAGTGTTGCTATCAAACATTGTTTACTTAATCATCTGAGTCAGTGCAATGGTGAAGGGATAGCTCAAATAGGCCAATTGATAGAAGGTTTGTGAAGAAATTTCATGCTCCCTTGTAAAAGTATTTAGTATTTTTAAAATACAAAAATACAGTGGGTTATTTTGATACTTGGTGTGGCTGCTGTATTTTGTAGTTTATTTTGATACACTTGAACTTAAGGTATTTGGTATTTTATTTTAAAATACATTTTGATGTATCTTTGCCCAACCCTGATTGTTACCATTTCGGAGTGTGCTGCACTCGCATCAGTGTGTGAGTGAACTTTGAATTATAATGATGAATAATAATCAATCACGAAACCTTGCTGTAAACCAGTTTGACCAAATGGATCAAAAGAGTGGTCCATTCGCGAATCTAGCATCGCTAGATCTGATTCTAAACAGAAAACACATACATGACTGCTGAAATATTATCAGGGAAAATGATTATCAGTTCGCTATACGGTAACCTCCATTGTCAGACACTTTATCAGTAATATTTTTCTGGACCACAGCGGTATTTCACTTTGACTCGTATTCTGTGCCCTAATAAACGGTTATAGCGACTCCCCTGAATATTTTGGATTACCTTTCACTATCTACAAAATTGACAAAACATTTTTAATCTGACTTAAATTATGCTAGTAATATAATTTGCAAAAACAACCATATAAATTAAAATAAAATTAAAAAAATAGAAAGATCACTATTGATCTCAGACTTTTGGGATATTAATATGGTATAACCATCTGATCAACCATCTGATCAAATTTGATTAATAGTCGTATACTATGTGATATGAAACATACATGAGTAAAAATGATAAATGGACTTACTTGAGATTCCATTAGTAGCTATTATATTTGGAAAGAGCTGGAATCTGTGACCTGTAGGGCTCAAAGTTTAGCTGTAAATGTTGATCTTCCACAGCAGACAGAGTCTTTGAAGTGAACTACTTATAGTACTCAAGGTATTATCAAGTTCTAGGGCCAAACCATTAGGAAATCTTTGTTCTTCAGTCAAGTTGCATATGTTTGGAATAATAATGAAAGGCTTACCCACTCAGAAGAGGTAAAATCGTGTGCCCCAGTATGACCTAATACATAAAACAAGATTTTGCTTAAATATACATCAAAAAAAATTTGAGTTACATGTAAAAAAATAGTACTTTTCATTTTTGGATAGACAGAAATTCTTGCAGAGCTTAGCTCAAAACTTGATTAGACTCAGCTGTCTGTAACTTAGTAATCATGAAGACCTTGATTAGCTTGTTCAGGTGTGTTTGATTAGGGATGGAGCTAAAGTCTGCAGGAAAGTGTTTGTTTGGTATAAGCCAGAGTTGAGAACCCTTGCCCTATACCTTATATATTGCACTTTTTGAGGAGGTTCAGCCATTTGTAGTGGTGTCCGAAACCAAAGTGGATATCATCAAATGTGCTCATTCAACCCCATAATGCACTTCAACAATGAATGTATAACTGATATACACTGAACCGCTATAGAATATCCATGCACTGTGAGCATCGCGCCAATCCGCTTCTTGCTAGAAGATGCCAATCACAGCACTCGTGTCCGAATTCTCACTTGTTTTCATTCACTCATTCAGTGGACTATATTTATGAAGGGAATAGTGAATGAGGGTATAGGGGCGATTTTAGAGGTACAGCCACAGTCTACACTCTACAACTATTTTAGATAAACCTGCCCCTAAAAGGCACATAAAAACTGAAACTGGTCGTTTCTAATATCAGTCAGATGGTCTTTTCCTCAGCAGATTTTATGCAGATAAACCTGCCTCTAAATAGAAACCGTGGTTGTTAGTTGAAGCTCACTGACAGCGATACCTGAGGGACACAATCAGCACATCTCTGCCCTGTTTCACCAAACACAGTAAGTTATGAGCTGCACCAAGCTGGAATTTATGATACTACTGCCATTTGGAAACTGCCTGTATTCAAGGCTAAAGCATGACAATAACCTTTTGCAAGCAGTGCTTGCACTGATGCCTGCAGCCCACAGTAACTGGTGCCAACTGCAGGGAATCTATTACAGTGTGGGCAGCTTCTGTACAGTATGTGGTGGGAGTTATTAGATTGGATGGGTTCATTTTGTAAGACAAGGTTCACTTTCTTGTTCTATAGTGTTCCTTTATATTGGCTCTTCCATATATATATATATATATATATATAGGCTCTTCCAATGAGAGTTTTCTTTTCCTCAATCACTGTTCAAGCCCATAGTGCATATAAACCATGCATGTGCTATATTTAATACAAGCACTCTTCCCCATCAGTTTATTATTACAGAAAATTAACTGCTATGAGAACCATAAATAATGAGAGTGGCTCAATTATGTATGAGTATGGTGCTGTCCTCCCCTTGTGGCTGCTCTCGGTACTGTCAAACAATAATAAGAAATTGTTATTTTATTTTAAGAGAACGCCAGTCACTTTGGTATAAATGTATTTTTACAACCATATACTGTCTTCTGAACAGGTGTTCTCAACTGGTGGATCCAAACCCAAAAATGGATTGCAGGTCTGTTATGAGTCATAGTAGACAGGAGTGCAAACCATTGCTAAATAAATGGAAATATTAACATGCAACAAATCATATAATCATTCATAGTTAGGATAGCAAAAATGTATAGGCTAATCAAATGTATTATTTTAAAATGAAGGTTAAATCATCTCCTATATGTTTAGTTGTTGATAAAAGGTCATGCATAAAAAACAGGGATCCTCAAATCTGGCCCACGAGATCCACTTTCCTGCAGAGATCAGCTCTAACCCTAATCAAACACACCTGAGCATGCTAATCAATGTCTTCAGGATCATTAGAAAATCACAGGTAAGTGAGTTTGATCAGGGTTGAAGCTAAGCGCTGCAGCACATTGGCCAACCAGGGCGAGATTTGAGAAACCCTGCAAATTCATCTGTCACAACCCGGACTACACTAAATGCAAATGTGTCAAAAATGTGCCAGCTACAATTAGTTTTATGTTTATTTATATGGTTAATTATTGCCTTATTTATTTATTTGTTTGGACCTATGCAGTTCATTATAATACATTTTATTTATTTATTTATTTAAGTTTAATAAGGGCATTTTTGTGTATACTAAGCAATTTCGGTACTGTGCTTTCAAAATTCTGCGTCCTGAAGCAAATCCAGTTGGGAACCACTGTTCTAAAAAGGTCTCTCTTCTTGCTGCTAGCCACTTAGCCCAGTTGAAAGCATTATTTAAACCCCAGAAATCGCAGATCTTTCACAGTCCTGTGAGTATACTAGTAGAAGAGATACAAGTACGTAGTAAAACATCTGTTCTGTGTAAGAGAGCTCACCACAGTAACGGAGGACATTTTTTGCAAGGAAGTTATATGACAGTTTTTTGCAGGCCTGAAGACAAACAGTCGGACTGCATCATCCTTCCTGATTCACACTAGTGGCTGAGAGCTCGACTGTGCTTCTCCATGCATTCGTAGGAGTGGCAGGTTTTCCCGCTGTGCTACAAATGGGTTTTCCAACAGCCCAGAACCCAGTCCAAATGTGGAAAACAAACAGCCAAAGGCCCTCTGTGAAACCTCATTGGTTTCTCTTGTATAACAAAACGTCAGACAGTCTGAATGTATAATTACATTCTTGAGTGTGACTTCTGACACTTTTATTCTGTACTGTCAGAATAACTGTTGACATCATGTATAATCACCACCATTGTTTTGTTTTGAAAAACACAACTGGTTACAGTAGAAACAAACCGGGTGGGATCAACCATTATTTATGTGAGTATGCACATTTTACCCTAAAGAAACCAGACTCTCAAAGTATCCTTTTGACTGCTGCTGGTTAAACGGGTTGTTGATGCTGCAGTGGGTGAGCGAGATAGTGGAGTCACATGTAATATCTGTTAGTTAGCATCTCAATGCAATTACCCACCAAAAATGTGTGTTTATTTCATCAAAAATACAGTAAAAAAACAAAAAAACAATAGCATTGTTAAGTATTACAGTTTGAAATGACTGTTTTCCATTTTGATAAATTTTAAAATGTAATTTATTCCTGTGATCATTACTCCAGTTTCCAGTGTCACATGATCCTTCAGAAATCATTCTAATATACTGATTTGCTGCTCAAGAAACATTTTTTATTATTATAAGTTTTTGTGGTTTAATATTTTGTGAAAACCGTGATGCATCCTAAAAAAAATTACTGACCCCAAACTTTTATACAGTATATAAGAATGTTAAAACCATATATATATATATATATACA
>NW_015544183.1:665047-694750 GCF_001515605.1 Sinocyclocheilus anshuiensis | reverse complement strand
AAAATTGAAGGGGGTCTGAATACTTTCCGTACCCACTGTATATATATATATATATATATTTAAAGAAGGTTTTAACATGTTTTAAGAATTCATATTATATATATAAAAATAAATAAAAAAATAATATGGAACAAAAACAATATGGAAAATTCCTTCATATTAATAGTACATTGTGCCCTATTTTTTGGCAGATTTTTTTTAAAGAGTAAGTATAATTTTATTCACAATCACTGTAATAAGATTTTTTTTTTTTTTTACCTTAGATTAATGAAAATTTGTGTTGAAGGTGAACGTGCATATTTATGTCTTTCTTTTAATTTTTTGATGTTTTAAATGTGCTACTCAAGGCTGTATAGTATACTATAACAGCAGTGACTATATCTACAATACAGCACAGCCTTACTGCTTACAAAAGGAATAGATGTGCATACCAAAACAACTTACAGTAAAGAGTAGAATAAGTCATTTTTCCTATTAGTTTCACCCAAAGCGCTGACACTGCATGATCTGCATGGGGGTTAAGTGTTCAAGTGCTCAATGGTGATAAGGCTCTGAGTAACTCTGCACTTCATGGGATGAAACCTGAGATGTTTATATGACTTAATCACTACACTCCCACCACCAGGGAAATTTATTTCCTATTTGTAAGCCATGCAATCTACTTACAATCATTTGCCTTCTCAGATTCTGCCTGCTTTTATATACTGTAAAATCCTGCTGGAAACATCAGTGAGATTAGAGTCACCTACACACAGGCATGTATGCATGCATGCATGCTAGTTCTCTGTTTGTGTGGATTTGGAGGGATTTGCTTGCATTTGTGTAGGCTCTCTCTGACAGCTTCATGACCACACAAGTCCGCAGGTGTTCTAAAAATGAATCATGTAGGGTTGGTGATTTGAAAGTCATAGAAATGCAAATGTTTGCTTCCCTAGCTCTTCGATACAAGCCAGCAGGAGGTCTGGGGCAAGCAGGCCATGACCCCTTTAAAAGCACATGCTTTGTGCCGGCTGTTCTGAGGTCAGCTGTCTGCCTTGGTGACGGACCGGTTCAGCATTACTATTCACCCTAGCACTGATGCTACCTGTCAGATGAAGGGCCTCACTTCTGGGGAAGACGGCTAAGACAACGGCACCTCACGGATGGATGTGTTTCCTCAGTGAATCGATTTTTCCTTTAAATGCTCTGTTAGACCCAAACAGTGTGGGAAAAAGTTTTTTTATTTATCTGCTCCGTTCACCACTCCTCTAAGGTGAGAGAAAGAAGTTCGACGTGACAAGGTCTGATTCCATATATGAGTCTAACATGGGAGAGGATGGGGAATAAAACGCTTCATTTTCTGTTTATTATCTGTCAATGTAATCTGCAGACAGGAAGCAATGAGTCAGTGTTTCTCAATGACTTCTGGCCAGTTCTCAGTACACTCTCATCGATGACACAATTAACTACACAAACATTCGGCATGCAGAAGCCCCCTTGGCAACGAGGCATACTTGCACCCTTGACTGCCATCTGGTGCTGAGTTTTCTCTCCATGACATATTGCGTTGAAGCCCCTGTTTGAATGTTTTTCCCTTTCCAGTTGAATAAGGATATACACTAGCAAAGCTGCGTTTATTTAATATACAGTAAATACAGTAATGTTACGAAATATTATTACAATTTAAGATACCTATTTTAATATATTATACATTGTAATTTATTTGATCCTTCAGAAATCATTCTGATATGCTGATTTGCTGCTCAAGGAACATTTCTCATTATCAGTGTTGTTTTTGCCGTTTAATTTAGTGACAACCATGATGCATTTTTCAATCTTCTTTAATGAATTGAATATTTAAAAGAATAGCATTCATTTGAAATCTTTTGTACCAATATAAATGTCTTTACTGTCACTTTACTCTTGAATGCATTCTTGCTGAATATAAGTATTCGTTTCTTTCTTCTTTCTTTTTCATTCGTATTTACCCCAGACGTTTGAATGGTAGCGTATCACGGTTTCCACAAAAATATTAAGCAGCGGAGCAGCAAATCAGCATAGAATGATTTCTGAACAATCATGTGACACTGAAGACAGAAATAAAATACATTTTCAAATATATTGAAATAGAAAACAGTTCTTTTAAATTGTAATATTGTCATTTGACAACTGTTATTACACCCACTTGCTCATAAAAAGCATGTAGCCAATGCTATATTTTACAGCCCTATTTACAATATTTAATATATTCAGTAAGTATAATCATTAGTTGTCCATGATCACAGGAGACATTAGGCTATATTATTTCTTATATTACAGACATTATATTTAGGCTACTTTAAAACATTCCTAGACATTTACATTTTTAAGACTTTTCCACGGTTTCATGAACATGGTAACCAGTTGTGAACATGGGAACATTGATATTCTATATAGCTAGGCTAATTCTCATCACTTGTGTGTTAGGCTACCTGTAGGCTACACTGGAATACTGGATTACTCCATACTGTAGCCTATAGGCTATATGGTATAGCCTACTTTATATTAAGAAAGTAGCCTATATGGTATTGCAATCTGATATTATCATCACTGTACTATGATTGTACTCCATAATAGTTTTACTTATGCTTTTTGCTGGGTTTTTATTTGCAAACCTTCATATTAAGTTTTTAAAATGAGCATAATCGTAGGTACCATTATCTTATTTGCCATTACCAACGTGTGAAAACTAGATCATCATCTAGATCCGAGGTGGGTGTATGTTTCCTAACGCTAGTGGTGAGTTTCATCGCGCTCCTCCCGCGCTGTCCGTCTCATCGCAGCATTCCAGCACTCGCAGGACGAGTAGAGAACGCGTCGCGTCGCGTCGCATCGGCATTCCTGAGGATTACCCGGCGTGCCCCGCGGGAAAGATGGCGCTGGACGGGAGAAGATGGAGATAAACTTCATCTGTTATCTACACCTGCGATCCGTGGTAACGCTTTAGCTCCTCACGGAGAGATACCGGCGACAGGACGCGGGATCGGTGATCGCTCCTGAAGACACGAGCGGGGAGATTTCAGCGGCCGCTAGCAAGTGTGTTAGCCAGCGAGGAGAAGGAGCAGGAAAAGCGGGGAAAGTTTATTCAGTTTGAGCAAGAGTCAAGACTGATTTACACCAGGCTCTGGGGTTAACTGCGGAAAATTCACCAGGGGCAGGTAAGAAGTTCATAAATGCATACCTTTGTCACACTAGTCCCTTTTAGTAGTGTACTATCAAATCCATTTTCATATATTGTTGATATACGCGGCCAGTCACCGTTCAGATGAACTGATAAACACACCCAGCAGTGTTGTAAGAAACCTAAACATGTAATCAGACCTGTGGACTGCTTCTCGATTATCATATCCTCGAGGCACTGATCAGATAGCAGATTAGAGAAGATTACTAATCTTAAAAGTGTCGGTGTCAGGTGTTTTAGGCGCATTTATTCGCTCGAGTCAGTCATCATGGCCATGGGCAGCGAAAATAAACCCTTCGGCGGTGGACTCTGTGTAATGGGTTTTCTCCATTCACTGTTCGTGATTTAAAATGCATATATGTAATTCTTTAATGTCTTTTTGGGCTCCTGATCAGAGATATGCTCGTATGCTTTCCGACTAACGTTAGATCAACCGATCCTGTTACACGGGCTTCTTATTAATACTCAACTGTTTAGCGGTTGATCTAGATGATGATGATGTCCTAAAGCGATGGGGGTTAATATTTTATTCACGTGTCTTAGCGTGAAATAGTGTAACTTCGTGGAATGCTACTGGGAAGAGAAAACGATGCGATATTTCGACGAATACTGTCCGCTTATGGTCCATCATGCACTCAGTCAGCACAGGTAACGCTTGAGAAACCTGCGGTGGTGTGTTAGTTCTCCGGCGGTCATGATCGTCAACTATCGCGATTAATTAACCGCCGAATATCGTGATTAATCAACAGTCAAATATCGCGATTAATTAATAGTCAAACAAACAATTGCGATTGAGAATTTTGTCTGATTTTGTGCCACTTGCAGCGTAAGACTATACATTCTATGATTTCATTTAAGGTTTTTGTAAACAAATATTGCTCAGGCAGGCGAATGCTATGATGAATAATCATATTTTAAGTTCTAATACATTTAATAATATTTTTTTTCTTTTTATCACTTTGACGTGTCAGGAAGTCCGACCTATAACGGCCAAACATATTTTCCTCTGCGCGAACATTAAAATAAAGTGAAACCGGAATGCTATGCGTTCACACCGGCTTTTGAATGTGAAGCGAACCGCAGCAAAGTTGCGCATGGGAACTTTTTGTCGCAGCGTTTACACATCGCACAATATCGCCTTCAGAAACTAAAAGAGACATCGAAACGAAATGGAACAAAACACTATTATTTTGTCTCGACACGGCAGATGTACATAATATTATATTGACATGGAAACACAATTCAGTGTGTGAATGGAATTTGGAGTGCGGAATTAGCCCGAAAAAAAATCACATCGTTATCACAAAACCTAATAAACCCAATGGCAATGTAATGTCAAACTGTTGATTTTTAATCAGTATATCTTTAAATATTATAACTGTTAAAAGTAGTTATAAAAATCGGTGTCATTTAAACAATCAAATTGAAGTTTGTTTTAATTTATTAAAAGTAGTAAAAGTCAAAAAAATCAAATGGTCAAGTTTTATGAGCGTCCTTTCTGATTTGAATGTGAAATGTCACAGATTTATGTGCAGTTAACCCACAGCTAGTGGATCTCCAATAAAGGAATAGTTTTTAGATGTCACTTGTATGCGATTATAATGTTCAGTTTCCACTGTAAGTCACTCGCGGCTTGCAACGAAATGCACAACCCTATTTCAGTATCTGTGTAGCATCCCTAATCCAGCTCTGTGTAAAGTAGATCAGTCATTGACTTCTATGGCTATGGCTGTGTTTTAAAACCTTTGTGAGCTGCCTACCTAGACAGCGTTTTTGGGCATTATAGGGTTGTATCTTGGTAATTCACCATGCTCCGAAGTGAATGGGCAGGACATGTTTTTTTGCATAGTACTCACAGTACTTAAGAGAACATAGTACCTTTCGGCCCTTTTTTGTAAGTGTAGGCAGCTCACTAGTTTGAGAAGAAGACTCTGTTAAATGTCTCTCAGGGGAGGTGAAATAAACCGCAGTGTTTCAGTGCGCAGTGCTTGCTTGATATGACAGCCTAGCTGCTCCCATACCTCCTCCCTTTTTATTGAATGCACTTAAAGTGAGTTGATAAGTCATGCATGTCTTGGCAATTACTTACAGATGGGTAATGTCGACAAACAGTTGGTAAAGTGCAGTTTGTTAAGAGCTGAACATGTTGCTGATTAGGGCTAAGCATTTGGTCTTTATTGGTAACTAATTCAATGTAAATAAGTCAGTTTATGCAAAGAGATTAATTTTATGGCAAATTTCAGCTAGTCAGTACCGAGTTATTGATTATTTGAGTTAGGACTCCAAAATATTGATTTCAGGAGGGAAATATAGGTGTGACAGCATGTGACGCACCAAAATGATTATTATAACTTATTTTTTTTATCAAAACCAAAAATAAAGTTTACATTTAGACGAAAACTGAAGCTGGAAATATAGTTAGACAGATAGATTTGCTTAAATTCAATGTAAATAAGTAATTCAATTTATACAAAGAGATGAATTTTTTTGCAAATTTCAGCTGGTTAATCCTGAGTTAAGGCCTGTTTACACCAAGGATGATAATTATAACAATAACGATAAAGCTACTAGAGGTCGACAACCGATAGTTCCAGCAATCAACTATCGGTGCCGATTAATCGGCAAAACTGATACATCGGTCGACCTCTAAAAGATACAGTTAAAAAACTCGTCCTAACTCTACGAGAATAGGGATGTTCACACCACAACTGTAATGATAACGACGCAGAGGAACGAATTGTTGGAATCACTTTCAAAATATTTTAACGATAAAAACACTGACAGCCAATCAGAATCCACTCGACTTTAAAAGAGCTCAAACATTAAAGCAGCAGACGATAAAACTTCACACACACTTAGAATATAAATAGAATGTTATTGTCTGTTTGTGTGGACGATTATAAAGTTATCTTTATAGTTATCATCCTTGGTGTGAATGGGCCTGTATTGATAGTTATTAATAAAGTTTTCATTTAGCCGAAAACCAAAACTGAAAAATAACATCTCTGTAATTAGGTTTGCGTAATTGTCCAATGCAACTATTTATGCTGATGTTCTCAGGTGATAAACCGGTTGTAGTAACGTTCTTTCTATTTAGGCTGAAACCGAATTATTTTTTTAATTTTTTTTTCAGATGAATATTTTTGGTTGCTGAAAATATTTTGCTGTACTAGTTACAGCAGCTGATGTTGAATAGCAGGTGCTTACTGATGTCTGATTGGTGCTTACTAATGTCTATTCCATAAACTCAACTGTGCTGATGCTGTAAATACAGGGGTGAAAGTTCAGTGACCTCTACTCCCTCATGTGTTGTTGGTTCACTTAAAAACATCTTCTGGGTCTAAGCAGCATTCTGCATTCTCTCTCATACAGCTCCGAATGCTGAACTGTGGGCTCTGTTAGCACCTCACACACATAACGCTGCTGTGTGTTGACTCTTTAAGGCTGCCGGAGACTGGTGGATTTGTGCTAGGTGGTGTTGTGTGATAGCGCAGCCCCCCGTGGAGATTTATCAATTAGGAAACAGCCAGTGTGAAAATGTTTGGGGAGGGATTTGTTGAAAGATTACTCTGTCAAGTGCCACTGTGTGTAGCTCGGCTTAGCTGAAGAGATAGGGCTTGTGTGCAGCCTGGAGTGTTTCATTGGGAAAAGGTGGTTGAGAGTCGGATAATTGTTGGACGATTGATGCTGTTAAGTCTTCTTCCATTAAGTAAGGTGTAATAATCTGAGACTTTCTGCTGTTTAAGTGAGGTTTTGTTAGTACTGTTTGGGGAAAGAAGTGTGGAGTTAGTGACCATCATTATTGATTATACAGCTTTGAATACTGGTCTTTACTAAAAGGCATCAAATGCAAATTTGGTCACAAATGAGATTTGGTAGTACAATTCATAATTTTGTTTTATGTCAAATATGCTGAAGACAATTTGCAGATGATTACAGATAGGGATGCATGATTAATAAAAAAAAAATCATAATTTGCAAATGATGGGATTTAATTAAATATTTGTCAGAGGCTCAGTTCACAGTAAATGCTACTCAACATGAACTTCCATCTTCGCGTCTCCTCAGAGTTTGGGTCACTTTAATGTGCATTTGGGAATGCAATGTGCAATTGAGAAGCACTTTAAGGGCAAAAAATCTATTCAAAATAAAAGTGATTTAATATTTGACAAATAAATTAAGATAAATAAATTGTATGAATATAAGCATTGTCATTTTACAGTTGTAATGTGTAAAAAAATGCAAGTTTTCATTTTACAGTGAAATTTTATTAAATAATAATAATAATTATTATTATTTATATCCATATGATATATAATCACACAATTTTGGTCATATTGTGGTCATATTGTGGAGCCCTCCAAACAAGCAAAGCAAGCCTGGAATTTTGATTTTTTTTTTTAAATCAGAATTTTTAGATTACAATTTTTAATAATTAGACCCCCCCCCTTTTGAAACGCAGTTTCAAAAACGGCTGTAAATTAAACTGGAGTTCCATGAAACATCTCTTTCAGTGTGATTTTATGCCTTTTTTGCCCTTATATCTAAGCAGCAGCAGTATGAGATGTAAAATGATACTCATATTGAAGTTCAAATCACCAATGTTTGTCAAAACAATTACACTTTGTTAAGATTTTTTCGGAATCATGCAGCCCTGTTCCAGATTGTCACCTTCAACACACATAAGCCTACTCTATTCAGTGCAGGAATCATCCTTTTTTCCCCTCTTTAAATACAGCACAAAGAAGGGCTGTTGAAAATGACCTTGGCAGTCGAAATTGGTTTAGAATTTCAGATACACTCTATTCATCATTTTGCCCACACATTGCATGGCCTTTCACTCAGAAAAGCTGTTAGACAGTCTTTTTTAAAGCAGGCATTTGAATGGTTTTATTAAGATAAACTCAACAGGTGTTTTGATTGTATAGGATGGTATTGGAAAGATGTACCTGTGATTTTCAACAGAAATTCTAAGGCTTCTGTGCATCTACTGAACATTTTTAGACTGCACAAATTCTTGGGTTTTGGTTTTCACAATAATAGCATTGAAACCTGCATGCATGATTTTTTTATTTCACAAGCAAAAGTCAAGGTAGTAAGTACCATGTTATTCTTTGTACTACTTTGGAGTACTATGGTTATCGGGTAGGTAAGTTGTGAAGCTCCAGTGCCCTTGAAAGCATGTTTTTCTTAGAAATATTTGTAATATTTTTAAGCTTACATTTTGCTAGCAGTGAATAGACTGCAAGGACTTTTTGTGTGACCTACATGTTGCAGTGTTTTGGAAGTTCCTCTGGAATTCGCTCAAATCTTTTTTTTTTTTTTTGTGGAAAAATTCCTTTGCTAGGCTGAGCTCCCATGCTGGTGAAACGCTCCTCAGTAACCACCATTCAGTTCTTGTGCATATTTACCCTCCGCTTGCTCGCTCCCATTGTCAGCTTGTCAAGTCTGTTTTTATGTTTGTTGCTTGAATCCAATTATCCATGACCTGCAACATAGCCTGCACCTTTTCTCAGCGCTACACAGGTTACTGATTCTTTCCTCCATCTGTCTCTTTCATAGCACTTTCTGTTCTCTACCTTCATCAGTTTTCAAGCAGTGCTTGGAGATTCTCGCTTAAAGGTAATGAAATCACCCATTTGCCCATAATGACCAAATAAGCAGCTGAAATGTCTTGTAAAGGTCAGCACTTCAGAGAAGGGAGAACGTGTGCGTTTATTAATTTCCGAAATTCACACTGAAATTAAAGTCCTCTGCCTTAACTTTGCCTTTTCTGTACCTGCTAAACCTTAAAAGAAGATTTTTTGTCATTGTTGGTGTTGTGGTATATTTCCAGTGGTGTAAAAAGTGTCTGACAGTGAAAAGACACTAATTACAGAGATTTATTGATAAATTGCCATTTTTACATTTGTATAAACACTTGCACTTTATGTAGAATAAATTTTTATAGATTTTATTTTTGAAAATATAATATTATTCACAATATAATATTAATCTTTGTTTTTGATGTCAAAGCCAACACATATTTCTAGGGGTGTAAAAAACCTGGTAATAAAAAGGCATTGATTATTACTTTATAATATAATATATTTTTTTATGAATATTTTTTAAACATATCATCATACACAGTATAATATTAAATATTGTTTTTGTCAAAGCCAGCATACATTTCTAGTGGTGTAAAATGCATCTGACAATAGAAAAAAACCTTGGTTACAGAATTTAATTGATATTCATAACAGTAATATGAAGTATTACTTTCATTTATGATCCAAAATATAATTCTTATATTTTTTATAAAACCTTGTACTTTTTCCTATAATATATTTGTATAGATATTTTTTTAAATATAATATTATAATACTTTTTTGAATATAATGCTTCTTTGAAAAGCATATTTTAGAAGCATTTTTATTTTGTAATGATTCCAATTTAATTTAACAAAATTGTGACTTTATTTCATGATGCATTGCATCATTTATTAAAGAATCATAATCAAATCCTTGATAAACCAAGTGTTTACAGCCCTATTTCTATTGTATTAAGTCATTAGGAGCATTGTTGGTCCTAAACAGAATTGCATTTTTATATTAGGAAGAACACATTCTGTGGCTTCAAACTACATCATCTTTCATTCCTGCCGCTATCAGAAGCCACATGAAAGTCTGACTGTTATGAGCACAACTGCCTTTCCAAGGAGCTCAAGTCTCCACCATGTTCCTTTTCTTCCTCGCTTGTTTCCTCTTTTACCTGCACTTGTTTTCGCCCGCGGTGTCAAGAGAAGCCGGGAGTGGTAATCCTCAGCGCACATTAGGCCTGACTCCACATACACCAGCTGCTAGAAAGAGCTTAGCGGTCTAGATCTCACAATGGCAGGTGGCTGTAGTCCACTGCTTCCACACTAGGGCCATAAAGTGTCCCGTAGACCTCGGGTATCCAGACAACATCAGGTCCGAGCTGATCTACTTATTATAATTGTCTTTTCCTGCACTTCCTTTGGAACATCCTGTCATTTCATCTGAAGTGATGCTGGTCATCAAGGACATTTCATAACGCTCCATAATTCAGCATTTCTGTTTGCTTGTGTACTGCATTACATGTCTTCCAGCTTGATGATTATGCATTGTTAAAGGGACAGTTCACCAATAAAATTAAAACTCTGTCATCATTTACTAGGGCTGGTTAGCGTTGGGTATAACGCGTTACACAGTCAATAAAATTACGTTACTTAAGTTACAAATGCAGTGTTAAAAAAAAAATGAAGTAATTGCACTTTAAATGATGTTTTGCGCATCAGTATGCCCTTTAATAAATCTCCTGAGAATGCAAGCTAAAATGCAGACGAGTCGTACAACATTTAGATGCAATGAAATGTTGCCTGTCATATTTCAAAATGTTGCACACTCGATTTCACATATTTTAGTCTGGCATTATAGTTTGGGAAAAGTCCAACTAGTAAAGTGCATACAAGTTTATGTCACAATAACACTAATATAAGTAAGAATAAATGACTTATCCGAATGATCTCCTCCACTGGATCAAGCCATGTTTTGGATTGTGATCTTCTTCTGAGGTAAATACAAGGTTGATTTCTCACAGCGCGTCTTCTTCCAAAAACGAAAAGTATCCGAGATGAATTGGATGAATCTTCAGGCTTTGTTTACGGAGGTGATGTGGGCGTTTACAGGTTCACGCGTCTCACGTGGATGATTACCGTATGAATAGCGCGTGCTGCGTGGGGGCGTTCACATTACAGATAATGAGCTCAGACGGGAAAAAACTGGACCTCGCGTTGGTTTCATATGGCTTTCTATATCAGAGAATATTTGTTTTTGACATGACTGACTTCATTTAAAAGTAGACACTTCAAGCTTTCTATAGACATAATTCTCATGTCTGTGTGTCAAGTAATCGCTGAGTTTTCATTCATTTTTGTAGTGCATTTCAGAAAGAAGTTCAAGGAGACCGAGACGGCAGAAAGCGCACCTTGTTTGTTTGTTTTTTTATTTTTATTTTGTAAAAGCACAATATTTTGTTGATATTGCATGTGTATACAAATAAAAGTAGACCTTTTACAGTTTCAAATGATGTATTGCTCTTATCAGTACAATAAAAAAATGACAGAACATTTTAAGTTCTTTTTGCTGTAGTCAGGAAAAAATGCAAGTAATCGTCCAAGTTGCTGTTTTGATACTTATGTAATTTTTCAGTCAATATTAAATTACTGAATGAACTACGAGTTTCACTTTGTAGTGTTTTTATTTTAGATTCAATATCTTGAAAAGTAAAGTAAATTTAAAGTAATTAGTAATCTGATTACTTTTTAAATACAGTAATCAGTAATGCAATCAAATTGCAATTTATAATTAGTAATTTGTAGTGAATTACTTTACCCAACACAGATTTCACAAATCGATTCAATTCTGATTCACAAGCTCTTTTATTGATCCCGATTTCTATTTGATCTGATTCAATATTGACTCGTCTTGATATCGTCTCTTAACTAATGCTGTAAACTATACAGGGAACCCTGACAGATGGTACATTACTATAATGTTAAAAAATAAAATTAACAACAAATGTAATTTCTATTGCTTGATATAATAATCAACACGCTACCAAAAGTGAGTTGGATACAGACATCTTAATTACACATAAGGCAGTTTATATGTACACCTTTTTAATTATATAATTGTTTCTTTTCCAGTTTGTTATTGAAATACAAACATTTAAATGGTGGCTGTGATAGATTTATGACTGATTAATTCAAACATACTGTAAATGAGACATGACTATATGACTATGTAATATAGTGCATAGGGCTGCACGATTAATCGAATGCGATTGTCATGCACATCTTGTCAGTAAAGCCGGTTCTGTGATTAGTAGTAGCCGTTGTATCATTCTATGTAGGGCTGCACGATTAATCGAATGCCATTGTCATGCTTATCTTGTCAGTAAAGCCGGTTCTGTGATTAGTAGTAAATCTCCAGCACGTGCTTTCAGGTGGAGCAGCGTTTACTACACAGAGCCATAGTTCACTGACAAGCTACGCAAAATCGCATTCATAATCGCAGACGATTTAATCGCACGATTATGAAATCGAAGAAATCGTTCTGTGATTATGAAAGCTGTATGCGTAGCTTGTCAGTGAACTGACCGCTATAGGGATTTCCTGGGTTTCTTCTGCGAGGTGTATTAGAATTTTCTGCACGAGAGCACCCTCTGGCCTTCGAATGGAGATTTACTGCTGATCACAGAACTGCTTCACTGAAAGATACGCATGACAATCACAGCTTCTGCCTAATCGCGATTTATCGCCTTTGCGATTTAATTTCGATTAATCGTGCAGCCCTAATAGTGCGTATGTTTAGCAAAATGCTCTTCTCTATTTTTTTCAAGCTAACTGTCGAGCTCTGGACATTGTTTTCCTGAGGTAAATATAACATATGACATATTGTTTACAAACTGTTTCATGATGTATTTCTGTGGTTGAAACTGATTACATGAGACGTGATATATTTCAGTAAGCTGTAGTAGGGTTGGGCCGATAGACGATGCCATCGTCCATCGCCGATGGCTGACAGACATCACAATGTTAAACTGACATCGTGATCCCCCCCACCACCCCCTCTCCCGCAATCCGCTGCATCCCAGTTCCGTGTTTGGAAAGGAAATTAAGTGTACTATGGAAACCCTAAAGGTTTCTAAATAAATAGCCTACGAGATAGGAGGATAAAAAAAATATTTAAATACTTTATCTCGCAATTATATAGACGACTGTATATAAATTGCGGGCATCAGGGAGCCGCTATTGAAATCGCTTTCGATTGCGCGCTCTCATTTTACTTTCACTTTCACTCTTGAGATTCACGATCACAAGGACTCTATACTATGGAGCGGCAGTACTTACCTTACATTTACATTTTACATTTAGTCATTTAGCGGACGCTTTTATCCAAAGCGACTTACAATTGGGGGATACATAAAGCGATTCTTCTTAAAGAGGCAAACAGACACAGGAAGTGATTGTAATACCAAGTTCTTAGACATTGTTCAAATAAGTACAAGCTAGAAAGAGAAGGAATAAATAAAGAGAGATAATTTTATTTTGTATTATTTTTTTTTAAATTTTTTTTATGATGAAGCCAAGTAGATTCGAAAGAGATGGGTTTTCAGCTGTCGCGATCCCTGAGGAACCCCAGTGACAAGTTGATGTGCTTTGGATACCTCCCCTCCCCAAGCCACCCTGAAAGACCTACCAGTGAGATAGGATTCAAACCAGCGAAGTGGAATCCCTGTGATGCCCATTGAAGAGAGGACATTTGACAATATTAGATGTTTGTCATTGGTGCTCAGGATCTGCAAATCATTCGCCATTGTCCTATCAGACATTTCTCCTTACTCTGTGTATGTGATAAGTGAACTTTCATGTACTGTAATGCAACAGGCTACCGCTAGCAAGCGGCTAACATTTTAGTGGCTCCGTATAACGAGTTATTTGTTTCACGCTTTGGGCACACCCCTAACTGAGCTGTAGCCTACTGTTCTTTCAAAATACCTTCTGCTGTTTATTCATGTTTATTTTGTGATATAGTAGTGAAGTGGGAGAGATGATCGTTCATTTGTGCTGCCGCTTGAACTGAGGCGGCTACAGCGATCTGCCACATTAAAGAGCATCATTTATTGTATGAATTTCATGATTAAAGTCAGTTTTCAAATTCTGTCTGTTTGGTTTCATATAAAAAGTAACAAAGCTTATTGCGATTATTGGATGGCACGTGCACTAACAAACAAATACATATGTTTAGTGAAGTTTTGTTCACGCATCAACTGAAAACAGCATAGGCTAAAAGATGGATTCTTGGGAATTCAGAAGTGATATCAGTTAATCAAAATGAAGATTGATTAAAATGGATTAATCCAAACCAGCATGGCTTTCTTTGGAACACTAAAGGTACTTTAAACTAAAGCGCCTGGGGCTGTCAAGCTCCAAAATGACAAAAATATCCTGAATATGGTCCATAACACTTTATGGTGCTCTTTGTTTTTTATTTATTTATTTATTATTATTATTATTATTTTTTTTTGCTTGAAAACCCCAGTCTACTTCCACTGATGAAATAGAGCATAATAAAGGAAGTTAGACAGGTTTGGAGTGGCATGAGGCTGAGTAACTAATGACAGATTAAAATTTTTTGGGGGGAAGTGTTGCTTTAATAGAACTTCATCCGTAGCATGTAAAGGACCCAAAATGTGACGTGCCAGTTGCTTTTGTGCCATTGGGGACGTCACCTCTATAAGCTGCCAGCTCACAGCAGGCTGTTCATTGACTCATATCTCTGCCTTTCTCTTCCTGTCCCTTCCTCAATATCTCACTCAGTTTTTCCTCCTGACATCAGCACTTCTACTATTTTTGTCTCCAATGGACATTTTTATGGAGATATAATTTCTCTGTGAATTACAAATTGTCCTTTAGGTGTTGGGTTTTGTAAGCCCTGTCATTCACTTAAAGGTCATAGCGGCTTGAATACCTTTATATGACAGAATGGCCTATTTCTGTCAGTATTGCCCTGGAGCTTATGTTACAGGTGCAGCAGACGTCTTAAGTTATCCAGTTGACACAGTTGAGTATTGGCATTTCCATTAGCATGACAGTCTTCCATTTTCTCTCCTTATGAAGAAACGTGTGAAGCTGACACCTACACTAAATACAATCTAAATTTGGATTTGTGGCAGTGGATACAGTGTCAAAATTTGTGTTTAAAGGAATAGTTCACTTAAATATATGGAAATTTTCTGCATATAGAATGGTCTTTGACCGTAAAAAAAATTGCTATACACTTTCATTGAATGGCCTCGTCAGCTAGAAGATTATTCGAAATTTCTCCTATTAAATTCGATGAAAGAAAAAAAATCAATAATTTCAGATTTAGAACTACACAAGGGTGAGTAAACGACTCCTTTTACTCTATTTGCCTGTTGCCTCATTATTAGGAGCATTTTCAAGGTTGATTCAGGCTTGAGTGGTTGATGGCAGTTGTGCTGATTGGATATTATTCTTGTTCTGCCCGGAGCAGCAGAAAATTAAATCACTCAGAGGAACTGAAAGAGCCACCTCAGCTATAGTCTGACCTCCTACCAACACAATGTATAGAAACTACTGGTGGTTTTTAAGACAAGCAACCTACATTACTGTTGCCCTTTTAAGGAAAAACAAACAAACAAAAAAAAAAACGAATTTTTAAACGGTGTGTAACTTGTCCAGTTTTTGGTATTGTCCTGCTTGTTAAGGAGAAGCGTGTTTATAACTCAGCTTTCAGGTTTTGTTGGGATGCATAATACATTGGTACTATATCGGAGGATATTAGAATTTTGTTATTGGAGAATATTGAATATTTAATTGTTAAGCTCAGTTCTTTTCTTTTTACATTTAGATTACTATTGTCATCTAAAGGCTGGAATACACTACATGACTTTTGCCCCGATTTGCAGTCTAGAAGAGTCAATGCTAGTTGCCAAAAGTCAGAGGCAGCCTGCAGATTTTGGGCAGAGGAGGCAACACATTTCACTGAAAATTGTGTAGTGTATGATGGACAATTCAGACTAGGGGGTGCTGATCTTCCCAAAATAAATCTTCTGAATTGCAATATTCCCAATTTTGCAAAACATAACTGACTGTCTTAAAGGGTTAGTTCACCCAAAAATGAAAATTAGCCCATAAATTACTCACCCTCAAGTCATCCTAGGTGTATATGACTTTCTTCTTTCAGACGAATCCAGTCGGAGTTATAGAAAAAGTGTCTTTGATCTTTCAAGCTGTTTAATGGCACCCAGCGGGTGTTGCATGCATCAGTCCAAAAGTTATTAAAAAAAAGCGCCCATCTATTAAAAAAGCTACATTAAAGTGATTATTACGTTTTGAATATGGATATTTTTCTTACAAAAACGCATCGATTCACTACAGAAGGCCTTTGTTTACCCCCCGGAGCTGTGTGAGACACTTTTTTTTTTAATGGATGGGTGCTTTTTGTTTAACTTCTTTTGGACTAATGCATGCAACACCCGCTGAGTGGCATTAAACAGCTTGAAAGATCAAAGACCATTTTTAATATAATTTATTACAAATAAAAGTGAGTAATTTATGGGCTAATTTTCATTTTTGGGTGAACTAACCCTTTAATGTAAATATTTGCCAAGACGGACATTTTGATATTTTTGACCATTTAGGTGTGCGCCTGAAACTCCAAGTATACTTTGCTCATCCATGTCGGATACCAGTGCAGTTTTTTTTCTTTTAAATCAATGTAGAATTTCTAAATCTCTGTGTGTGGAACTGATAATCACTCTTTCACAATCTACTAAATACAGACTACTTCATTATAAAGAAAAAAAAATTCTATGACAAAATATATATTATAAACTTTCATTTTTGGGTGAACTAACCCTTTAATGTAAATATTTGCCAAGACGGACATTTTGATATTTTTGACCATTTAGGTGTGCGCCTGAAACTCCAAGTATACTTTGCTCATCCATGTCGGATACCAGTGCAGTTTTTTTTCTTTTAAATCAATGTAGAATTTCTAAATCTCTGTGTGTGGAACTGATAATCACTCTTTCACAATCTACTAAATACAGACTACTTCATTATAAAGAAAAAAAAATTCTATGACAAAATATATATTATAAACTAGGTTAGTGGATAATTCAGCAGCAAAAGTTATTCTAGAAAAATCAATGCACAATAATTTTATAAATCCAAACATTTAGTGAAAAAACTTTATTTAGCTGGGAACAAATAAAAGTGTAGCACTAAATCTGGTAAAATGTTACACTTTGCTATTTGTATTGTTGTAAAATCCATTCATGAAAACCAATATATTTATATTTGCATTAAAAAGTTCAAAGCACAAAGGGAAGAGATATTGATGTGTAGTGTATTATATCTGTGCAACAGTTTGAGCCTTTTCTTTCAACAGTTTTAAATTTCAGTTACTGTTTGTGTTAAAAACTATTTATAGTCTTTTCTACTCCCGTGTTTTGTTGTAACAGACACCCGGTAGCAAGTCACATGATTTAAAAACAACAAACTCCAGCAAGATAAAGTCCTTTTATGCAAAATCATAGACATTTATCTACAAATCAAGTATAATAATGGGAACACTGAATGATCTTGGAGAGAGTTTTACTGAACTGACTGCCGTAAACGATCGCGACAGCTGCAGCGGAGAAAAGAGTTTAAGTGAACTTTAATGTTCAAACATTTAAATTGACTTTTATTAAAGGACTTAAATATTCCTATGTACCTCACATTAAGCTATTATATGGCTTCAGAAGACTTGTAATATAGTGCACCAAAACTTGCTTTCCGTGTTTTGTTGGGTTTTATTTCCAGTGCGGAGTCATTGAATCACTTTTGAGCAAGTTTTGGGTTTGCTTAGAGTTGTCAGATATAGGTTTCAATAAAACTTTTGAGTTCAGAAACTTTGCAGGATCATACAGTTTTGTGCAAGTCCTGTGCATAGAAGAGGATGAGACCTTCCTGCCTCTTAAAGCTGGAGTTCCCACAATCCCTTGTTATGGAGTCAGCATCTGCATCAATAAAATATATGGCTTAAGTGTGATTTCTTTCCATTTTCTCTGTTTTGAGCATTCGAAATCCCATTGAATTCGTGACTGAAAATTGAGGAGGGTAATCCGCTGACTTCGGTCTGCAGGTATGGAAATAAACTAAACCATCTAAAATAAACAAAAGAGCCCCATTTTGGATTAGAAGTGTCCATGTCCAATATTCTTGGTAGTCTCTCAGGTATTTTCAGAGGTGATTCCTATATGAAGCGATGGTAAATTTCCCTCATGACTCCTGGGGTCGGCTGGCAATATTGTAGTGCTGATGAAAGAGGGTCAGTGTAGTCAGGACTACAGCTCCCGGCATGGGATTTGTATTTACATGCCTTAGCACAGAAGCCCACTGAGCCTCCCAGAGTGTGAGAGAGTTGCTTTAAGACCGAATCTCCCTCCCACTTCAGAAGAAGCTTGATTCAGACACAGGAAACCACTCGCACTTGCCCCCAAGCTCTGTCTGCATTCATACATGGAGCTCTTCTGGGACTTACTGGCATTCATCTCTGACATGACATGGACTGAGACTGTCCAGATTTGCCGGTGTCCCTCTTCCTCTGCTGCTTTCCATCATGAAGAATCACAGCATTGACAGTGATTGAAAGAAACATCATGTACAAGACTGTAGGAAGAGAAAGTATGTTTGAATTGATTTTCAGGAGTTGGCGTGTGAAAAACTACATTTTCAAAATCGACTTTTTATATTAATGTTGAACGGTACTAACTGTTAATATGGTTTGCTAATGTTAACTGCTAATGTTATTACGTCCAGCACAGTTGGTCCTCTCAAACAGATTGCATTTCCGCTTGTTTCTGTGAATGGCACATAAATTACACACTTCATCTGCGTCCTTCCATGAGAAAATGTTTTGGATATAGCAGAATGGGCGTTCATTTGCCACTGCTGGAACTTGGGCATTTGCAGGAGGGGCTTGCCGCCACAAGGAAACTGCGGCGACTCGTGACGCCTGCCCTCAGCTCTGACTACTCCCACAGTCAGGAAGTTCATAATAAAGGCCAACCGAGTTCAACCTCTGTAATCTAGCAGAGAGATCTTTGTCTGTCATGAAACGTTTTTCATTGCAAAGCACTTTCCATCATCTTTGAAGCATGTCTTCTGTAGCGATCACACGCGCTGAAAGGCTTTGTGTAAATAGACCTTTATATAAATCAATAAACCTTCTGGGAAATGCAGACATATTGTCCATTCACTAAGGAGGCTCACTTCTAAGGTAACCAAATTCTCAACATCGAATTGGTAATTGACTGAGAAAGCTGTCCCAGAATGCAATTTGAAATGCTGAATCCATCCAAGATGGAATATATAATTAAAATAGACTATTACCCAATATTTGTGTGCTCTGTTTAAACTGGATGCGTCAATATTCTTTTTACTCTCCCATTTGTCCTGTTGTTAGCAGACTCAAGCGCGTGGAGTACGTCAGAAACTGAATGTGTATCTGTATACTGTATTCAGACAGCGGCAATGATTATAATGGGTTCTATTTGCTTTTGACGCAATGCAGTGCTCATGTCCTGTGTAGACTGATGTCAGTTAAGCGAGTAAACGCTAGTGGGCGGGGCCTAGGGTGCGACATTCCGATGCAATGACTCCGTTCATTTGTAGATGTCATTTTGACAGCAAATCTTGATTTAGTTTTAGTCATAGTCTTTTGACGAAAATGCCATTTATTTTTAGCCATATTTTAGTCATCTAAATTGTTTTAGTTTTAGTCAAATTTTAGTCTAGACTAAAATCTAATGATGGGTTTAGTTACAGTGTAATGCATTTAAGAATTTCTCTAAAATTTCCAAACTCATTATACATTCCTGAATAAAACATCTATTAACCTGTTAATATGAATGATATTAAGGTTTGAACATGCAATATAGACACATATTTAACTGCTGTGATACATAACATGCCTTATATGTTAAAATTAAATAAAACCACTTCTCATAAAGAAACAAGAACATGGTCTTCTTTTCAGTGAAATACCAATGGTTATATAATATGCATTCTTTATAACAACTTGCTTACAACATTCTTCATTCTTTCAAGCAGACATATTTATTTATATAAATTAAATTTAGATACAAAAAGTGATTCAGTCAAGAGAGGCTGTATGAGAGGCGCTTTTCTGTGTGAGTGATTTGGGTGCGTGCACTCAGAATATGGGATCAAATTGAGTTCTCTTTCGCATCGTCACACTTTTTCTAATTTATCATATGTCTGCTCTTCTCTTACTCCAGATGCGGACATTTTTTAACGTTTTATGAGATGTGCAGCAAGTGTATGCTACCTTATGTCCTGCCGGATAGATCCGTACAGCTCAAATGTGCACATCTACCATCCCTTCCAAGCAGGAGATGGTTCTGACTGGATCTCTTCCCAAATTGTCCCTCCCTAACCTTTTCATTTCGTTTTTATTCGTTGATGAAAATGTCAATAGATTTTCATAATAGTTTTTATGTTTTGCTCCAGAGGCAGTTGTATTCATATGTATGTGCCCATGTGAAGTCACAAATCCCACAATATCCAAGCAAACTGTTTTTGGAGCTTTGTTTAGTAATGAGGAGGGCGTTTTAAGCTATATGAAATTTGCAGGATGTTTTAATGGTACAAAAAGACCTCTTAGGGTGCGTTCACACTTGTAGTTCGGGTTCTCTTGGTTCTTTTGGTCCAGACCAAAAAAAGAAAACGATACATTTGGTCCTGGTCCGCTTAGCGGTCACACTGGCATTTTTGACAGCGAACCTAAAGATACCGAACCTAAAGGCATAGTGATACGTTCACAACCTGATTGGTCGGGTTGAATGACGTATATTTCGCGACGGAACTCACCGAACACCCCAAACGAAAGCTGTGTTCGACTTAAAGCGGACCGATCGGTGTATGACATCAAAGTCCACATTCACCAATCGGTCTGCTCAGCGCCTCTTTAAGTCGAACACATCTAATGCCGTCTGCTGGATAAGCACTGATTTTATTTTCACCACCTGCGAACTCACAAAGAGCTCATAAAAGGCACTTTACCTCCTCGTTGCTCCACGTTTGCCCTCTGCTCATTTTGTTTTGGATACACCGCTCGTTCTGCATCGTCAAATCATGTTGCATCTTGTCACTACTTCCTGTTTATGGTTCGTTTAGAAGTATTTGGTCCGTGTTGCGTTCATATTTCATTCAAACCACACCGGAGTTAGTTTGGAACCCATCTTTTCAGCGGTCTCGGTCGGCTTGTTCGGTGCGCACCAGGGTTCGGATGGCAGCGTTCACACTTACTCAAACGAACCGCACTAACAGAGCAATCACACCAGAGTTCGTTTTAATCGAACCAAACATGACAAGTGTGAACACACCAGTATATGTCAAAAGATAAAGGCAAATTTGATTTATCATGTATTGATTGAACTGCCAATGTTCAGTTTTTGTTTTTATGATCCCCAATGTCACCGTTCTTTGGATTTTTAAGTAAATGAAGCTACTGGGTAAAAAAAGGTGGAAAAATCTGATAGTGGGCTTCTAGCTTGAGGAGAGCAGAAGTTGATAAGCTAGAACTGACTGTTCAATGGAGAGCAGAAGTTGATAAGCTAGAACTGACCGTTCAATGGAAGTGGTCTCTTTGCAGCTTTGCTTCACGTAGCTCAGTGGCTCTAGCTTCTGTGGTCTCTCATGGTGGATTTTTCCTGAAACTCTCTTAACAAACAAACCACACTGCAGCTGTCTTGTTCCTGACTGCTGGTGCGTAAACTCAGAAAACTGTTTATTTGTTTTCTGTTTATTCCACATCTTCAATTCCCTGCTCCCTCCCTTTTCTTCTTGCTCTTGCTTTTCTACTTTTATTTTTTTTCAGCGCAGTCATAATTCTCAATATGTCCGTGTCTTGCTTAGAGCTCAGTGAGAGCTCTTTCTAATTAAACGAGTAGGCTAATGCTGTATGTGGCTTGTCCTATGTTTCCTCTCATTGACCGCAGTGTCTTTGAGATGCAGACTGTGGGGAACATCTGTTAAATAGCTCCTGGAAACTGATCGTCTCTGCCTCAACGTTTCTCCTCTGAAGAGCCAAGTGGTGCAGAGAGGCAGATGAAGAGAGAAAGCGCTGAGGTTTGTAAGTAGGTTTGTAAATTAGGCAAGCTAATATAAGAGTGACTTCACACTTGCATGGGAGTCTCCATCTGTCGTCGATCTTGGCTTGTCTCTACACTTCACGCAGATATATCAGCTTCACTGTTCTACTCTCGCAAGGCAGTACGGTTCATCCTCTCTTGTGTTCTCCCCGGCGGGATCATGCCACACATTCCCCATGCTCTATACTCCCTGGAATTGCCCTGTACAAAACGTATGTTGTAATGAGCACTCTTTCTGGCTTAAACAGACTATGAACCACAGACTCATGGGCTTTAAACACTCTTAATTGTTAAAGGATTAGTTAACTTCCAGAATAAAAATTTCCTGACAATTTACTCACCCCCATGTCATCCAAGATGTTCATGTCTTTCTGTCTTCATTCGCAAAGAAATTAAGGTTTTTGAGGAAAACATTCCAGGATTTTTCTCTATATAATGGACTTCAATGGTGGCCAACGGGTTGAAGGTCCAACTTGCAGTTTCAGCGCAGCTTCAAAGGGCTCTACACGATCCCAGCCGAGGAATAGGGGTCTTATCTAGCAAAACGATCGGCCATCTAAAAAAATAAATTATATACTTTTTAACCAAAAATTTCTCATACCATGAAATAAGATTTTGGTCATATCGCCCACCTCTAATGTTGTGATGCCTAAATT
Source organism: Sinocyclocheilus anshuiensis (assembly GCF_001515605.1). Lineage (NCBI taxonomy): Eukaryota > Metazoa > Chordata > Actinopteri > Cypriniformes > Cyprinidae > Sinocyclocheilus > Sinocyclocheilus anshuiensis. The sequence goes on along the minus strand of NW_015544183.1, from coordinate 672,142 downwards.
GACTAACTAGCATTTAAACTGATTTTTGTTTGTTTTTAGTGTTTTATTTTCTATTTATTTAAATAAAATGTTATACAGTTTTCATATTGGTTATAACATGAAAATAATAATAATTTTATCAATATTGATCCAAATTTGTATATACATACATACATACATACAGTGTATATATATATATATATATATAAAAAGTGACGTGACGTGTAGCTAAGTATGGTGTCCCATACTTGGAATTTGTGCTCTGCCTTTAACTAATCCAAGTGCACACACACAGTAGTGAACACACACACACACCATGAACACACACCATGAACACACACCCGGAGCAGTGGGCAGCAGTTGGGGGTTCGGTGCCTTGCTCAAGGGTCTCACCACAGTCGTGGTATTGAGGGTGGAAGCGAGCACTGGTTATTCACTCCCCCCACGACAATTCCTGCCAGACCTGAGACTCAAACCTGTGACCTTGGTCCTGTTGGTAAAGTTGTTTTTTTTCTTCTGGAAATTAAGTAAGAAAAGTTGTGGTAAGCAAAATTTCACATTACTTTGCTCTAATGCAAGAGTTCCTTTGAAAGTAACAGGTGTGAAACCAGGGTTAAAATGCCCATACTTTAAAGCTAGAAAAACTTTGAGTTGAGTGCTTTTTGAAAAGACTATTTGTGTGTGATCACTAGGTATGTAACGATTCACTTAACTCACGATTCGATTCACGATTTTGATTTCACAATTCGATTCGATTCACGATTTTTTTTTTTCTTTTTTACAAAATGAGATTTGGAGGCCTTTGTTCACCCCCCGGAGCCATGTGTGAGACTTTTTTTTGTGGAAGGGTGCTTTTAATTTCACGTCTTTTGAACAGAAGGAATGCAACACCCGCTGAGTAAAATGATAGAGCTTGAAAGATCAAAGGCAATTTTTAATATAACTCCGACTGTAGAGGCAACCACTGCATTTTAATCATGATCCAAACAAAGATGCTGCATACATGCAACATGAGCAGTTTTTAATCTAAATGACATTGTATATTTTCGAAATTTGAAGCAAACACAGAAGGGTTTGACTTCAGTTTTGTGAAACTATACATAAAAATATCTGCAAGAAACAGAAACAGCAGACGAGCTGTACGAGACGCAGATTCACTCTCTGCCAGCAGGTGGCGCTTAAAGCATTTCCGCTGGGTACAAAGCAGCGCTGCACTTATTAACTTTAATCTGCATTATACAGAGGCAAGATGAAAAGAAAAAATACCCTGTTCTGAAGTCACCCACCATCAAATGTATTGTGATTCGTTTAACATCTAAATAGACTTGAATCGTCACATATATAGAGCTTGAAAGATCAAAGACAATTTTTAATATAACTCCAACTGGATTCGTCTGAAAGAAGAAAGTCATATACACCTAGGATGCTTCGGGGATGAGTGAAACGCAGCATAATTTTCATTTTGCGGTGAACTAACCCTTTAACATCATGAACTAACAGTGACTAATCAATTAATCTAGGTTAAATTATAAATATCCTTTTGTTCATTGTTAATTTGTTAGTGTTCATTCATAATACATTACTGTTAATTTATACAGCTTGAAATGTTAAAAAATAATAATATATGCAGAAATTAACATTAACCTAGATTAATAAATGCTGTAAGAGTATTGTTTATGGTTAGTTCATGATACATAATCCATAACTAATATTAGGCAAGGCAAGGCAAGTTTATTTATATAGCACATTTCATACATTCATATAAACTCCTACCCCTAATTGAATCGCGATTTGTTTAGCTTCTCAACCGATTTGAATCGTCACATATTTGAATCGATTTTCAACCGGCTCGCGGTTAATCGTTACATCCCTAGTGATCACATTATCCACTCATGAAGGCTAGTTAAGGTCATTTGAGCACATTGAATCTGAAAAAAATTATTGTGTCCTCTGCCGTATGCTCAAATCTTTCATTTGTATAATTTGAAAAATCAGAGGTCCAGTATCAACACTCAGCAGAGCACAATATAGTGTAACGATTAAATCTGACGATGGTTGTGGCCACATGCAGACCAGGCGTCGCTGGGATGTAGAATCTCAATTGTTGTTGTAAAGTCAAATGTCGACTGACACATGTTTTAATTCCAAATAAATTTATTGGCTTTCTAAGCCATTTCATATCTGCAGAGCTTTGAAGTCACTCTCATGTAATTACAGGTGGGTTATGTTAATTAGACAAAGTTCTGACATTTAAGAGCTCCATATTGTTCCTGTGGTAACTGCAGAGCGAGTTGACTTTACGATGGATTACTCATGGTTCTTTTCAACCAGAACAGACACAACTTTTTTTTTTTTTGAATTTGTATTTTTTTATGTGGATTAAGTCAAGGAGAGCTAGTCCCCATGTGTTGAGTGCGTGTGTATCAATTGGTGTACCATGAGTCATTTACATTGACCTTTTGATTAGTCAGCTATTAAAAATAACGTGTCTTGGAAGGCCTAATATGCAAAGTGTAACTATTTACAATAGGGAGTTCATTAAAGGGTTAGTTCACTGCAAAATGAAAATTATGCTCTTCCTGCTGACTTTCAAAGGAGCAATGTCATCAATAACATTCTTAACTTTTGAGTTAAAGGAATCAAGGAGAAGATCAACAGAGTCTGCAGAAATGCCTGGTGTTAAAGATATAGCCTCCATAAATAGCACACTAGTGTTTTCGTTAATGCATCTCTTTCTGACAGAGACAGATCTAGATATTAATGAATTAAACTATTCTAAAGTGTTGCCGGAAAAGCTTAATCATAGATTTAAAGCAGTGGTTTTCAACCTTTTTTGACTCGTAGACCACCCCCGCATTGTCCAAATCAATATTCAGTGTTTCTGCTGTAATTTTTACAAAGCGGCTAATTTTAAGGCTTTTTTTATTGACAGAAACTGGAAGTATTGATATTTAATTAACTGTGCTTCATTTTTTGATTCCAGAAGTTTCAGGATGCTCTGTGTGTTCTTCAATAAAAGCAATAGTTATGGAGGGGGGTAAATCAATAAATTATAGTAGTAATTATTAAATCAATAAAGTTTATTGATTTCAATACTTTTAAATCGTCCTGCTGCAATCGACTTTTGGTTTTTGAGATGTGAGGCCTGAGTTTTAATGCACCATTTCTCCATCCCATTCCTTCTCTTTCTCTCTTTCCCTCCATCTTTTCCCTGTATTTGATGAACTGAACCGTGTTTTATTTTCACCGTTTATGAATTCTCAACACTTGACTTGAAATGTCACTTAAGGCTCATGGAGTCCGGGTTAGTGCCGCAGACGTCAAATTGAAGGCGTCACACACATACGCACACAGTATTTCTTATGTCTTTTAGAGACAAGTTTGTATCAGCTCACTGATTTAGTACATTTCACTTTCCCTTGCTGGTTTCTTCTCTTTCCTCACCAGCGCGTTTTTCCACTCCCTGGATCTGAATCCATCTCATTGTTGGTTCCCAGGCTGTGCTTTGTTTCCTGAGGCAAGTATGAAGACAGCGCATGCGAAAGCAATTTGGTTTCGAGCTGACTGAAATGGAAATTTTTTTCTTTTTGGCTCTGTCTTTCAGCTATTTATGATGTCTTCCCCTGCTGTGTAATTGCACGGGCCACTCATGAGCCCTGCTGGGTCAAATAGGAGAGAATTGTCCGAGGTGCAATGCATACAGCCTTTGATATGAGTCTGTGAAAGCAGAGGTATGGTTAAAGAAAGGAAATGTTGACTGACTGTGATGGAGGTCGAGTGTGTTTATAGACTTTTAGACTCCACTGTATGCTCTGACCAGCCACAACATTAAAACCACTGACAGGTGAAGTGAATTACATTGCCTACAAAAGCACCCACAATGGGCATGCCAGAACTAGACCATGGAGCAATGGAAGAAGGTTGCCTGGTCTGATGAATCACGTTTTCTTTTAGATCAGGTGGGTGGCTGCGTGCGTTGTTTTCCTGTGGAAGAGATGGCAACAGGATGCACTATGGGAAGAAGGCTGGCCTGTGAAAGCAGTGTTATGATCTGCTGGGAAACCTTGGGGCCTGGCATTCATGTGGATGTTACTTTGACACGTACCACCTACCTAAAGATTGTTGAAGACCACGTACACCCCTTCATGGCAATGGTTTTCCCTGATGGCAGTGGCCTCTTTCAGCAGGATAATGCGCCCTGTCACACTGCAAAAACGGTTCGGGAATGGTTTGACTTTGAGGAGCATGACAAAGAGTTCAAGGTGTTGCCTTGGCCTCCAAATTCTTTAGATCTCAATCTGATTGAGCATCTATGGGATGTGCTGGATCGACAGATTGAGTCCAAGGAGGCTCCACCTCGAAAACTTGCAGGACTCAAAGGATCTGCTGCTAATGTCTTGGCACCAGATCACTTTAATGTTGTGCTTGATCAGTGTAGTATAATACAATATTTCACAAATTTTTCTCTCCGTTTTTCTGAACAGTGCTTAGCTGTTTTCCCCTCAAAAGTGTGTTTGGTTTTTCTAACATGTCATTTGTGCTTTTGGGTTGGTGTGGGGACATGTGTCATTGAATGTATTGTTTTAGTGAAGGGTGGCTTTTTTTGCTCTGGTAAAGCTTTGTGAGAGCGCTTGGCAAAGGGGATGAGAGCTCTGTTTAAGTGCTTTGTATTGTTCAGGTGAGTGTGAAGAGCAAGATCAAAATTAATAGAGGGTGTTACTCATTTAATTAGACCCCTTCAGTTTCATTAGCTGACGCAGACCTGAGAGCCGTAACACACAGACACACTTTCATTGAGACACAGCAATGCTGTGTCTCAGATATAAACCAGAGACTGCACTGTATCCACCTGATTTGTTATGTAAGAGTAGGCGCGGCCATTTGTATTTGAATGTGTGAGGCTTCTGGTGTTTTTCCTGCTTTCAGTTATTTTAGTTGTATTTGAGCCCATTATTCTCCTTGATATGATAACTGGTGCTTCTTATATTATTTTAATGTATTGTCATAATTATAAACACTGGTTTATAGCACAAATAGTTTTATCATTTACTGCACTTTGTTATTCTTCTAGTTATTTACCTATTAGCGACGAATGAATAAGTCTTGCACATTCACAGAAAATAACTTCTGTTTTGGTAAGGTGGATAATGGTTGGCCTGTATGTTTTTACTAACAATTGGACATATGATACTTATAATAAAAGTACCAGGGTATAACCATGTTTTTAGACCTTGCCGTGTGAATGGACGAATCTTCAAAAAAAAAAAACATATCTTTGCATATGACAATATTTTCATGATAGTTAAGCACAGTTCCCGCCAACTCCTGGTTACTGTAATATGAATAAAATCCAACATTTTTACTGTAGTATGAATGCAAAAAACTGTACAAATGTACAATTTAAACAATATATCATTTAAGTACAATTGTAAGTGCTCATCATGGTAGTATTTGTTGTACTGCCTTACATTTATGGTGATTTATTCCATGTTTTAAAAATAATCATTATGTCCAGAAATGTTTTTTATTACTTTGACAATTATTTTGCTACTGATGTGAAAAAGAACTTGAACATTTCTAAGTGAGATTCACACACAATACTGTTTTGAAGGAAATGCAGGGCTAATCCATAATTAAGCATTTGACATACAGTGAAGGGAAATTCATGGTAATAACCAAATTTACTTCAAATTGTTTACAGGTGAAAAAATAAGAAACACAACAAAGTCGCTGTGTTTTGTTCACTCAAACTTCAGACTGCTCACTTAAATTTGCATGCATATAGCCTAGCTCAGTAAAGAGAGAGTGCAGAAAAAAACATCTCTGAAATTAAGGTGGTGATGACAACGGGTTTGGTTGTCAGACTTTCTTTGACCTTTAAAAGTAAAATTTTGAAATATGCAGACATTTCTTATTCAGGGTTTGATTTATTATTAGAATAAATGATAATGCCAAGGTCAAGTGCTGCTAACGCTTGAGAGTCCTGTGCTCCACAGATACTGGATAACACACGATTTGAATAAAGGTAAGGAATTGGTCTCTGAATGCATTTTAGTTAGGCTTTAATATAGTCAGCCATAATTCTCACTTCTCCTCACTGCTGATGTTTAAATCTCTAGATGTAGTGAATAGATGGAAGACGTTTTGTTCTTTCTAACGAATCAGCGACACAATAGAGTGACATACCTTATGTCTGGTTCTTGGTTTGATGAACTTCATTGGAAATGCTTGAAAAAGATTGGGGCATTGAAGCAGGCACCTGCGCTGGTGCCCTGTTGGTGAAAAAGGTCTAAATTATGCAGCCTGTTACTGTAGACGGTGCAGACTCTGTCCAGTACTAAAGCTAAAAGCACATTTTCAGTTTGTTGCACAAAATGAAACAGTCTTCAGGTGTATCCTGTAAACACTAGCCCTGCTGATGTCTGCTTCACATGGTGTGATTTAATCTGACTTTCCAACCTCTAACAGCACTATCGGTGCATGTATGGTTACTTTGGAGTTTTTCCTCAATTAATATGAGCAGAAAAGCTAGTCTGTGAGACCAAAATTTGAGCACAGTCCAAGGCTTTGTTTTTCTTCAGTTGTCTTTAAGATTTAGAGTATTGGTGTAAGCATTATTTTAGGGATGATAGTCAATACAGTTGATTAAAAACATTTTCGTTGGAAATTTGGCTTTTTTTCCATTCAGCTGAACTTAGTGTATGTTAGGGGTGTGCAATATCATGATTTTTGATTGTCTCAATATACTAGCCATGGGCCGGTATGAGATTCTGATGGTATGATAACCTTAGATAAAAAATATCACGGTTTCACGGTATTGCAATTACAGCTCTAAAATGTTATTTTTAAATGTCTGGGTAAAAAAATAACTTTTTTTTTCCCACTGAACACATTTTATTTTTAAGAAACATATAGAACATTTTGGAGCAATAAACATGTCAGGCTAAATAATTAGAATAAATAATTAAATTCTTCTTAATTAAATGCAGTCACTTAAGTGAGCCTAAACCTGCAGCTCAACAATAATCAGAACATAAATAAATTATTTTCTGTAAAAAAAATCCCTATAAATGAAAAAAATGCAGTCACTTAAGTGAGCCTAAACCTGCAGCTCAA
>NW_015544183.1:654370-664446 GCF_001515605.1 Sinocyclocheilus anshuiensis | reverse complement strand
GCACTCAACCTGAGGGATTCCTACACTTTCAGTCTTTGAGGAGACATGAAAAACAGCGTATACCGCAGGAACGTATAACGGAAAATATTAGTGGTTTTGAAACAGTGAAATTTTTAAATCGCGGTATACCTTGAAACCGGTAATCGGCCCATGCCTAGTACTGGCTCTTCCAAGCTTTATAATGGCAGTGGGCGGGTGTTTCTGTTCAACAGTCTAAAAGAAGTCCAATAAAGTGCATCCATCCATAATAAAAAGTGACTCACATGGCTCCGGGGGGGTGAATAAAGGCCTCCTGTAGCGAATCGATGCGTTCTTGTAAGGAACATATCCATCTTTAAAACGTTATAACCACTTTTCTGTAGCTTGCGCTATCTGTCGTACGTAAAAGCCGTTTTTAATATAACTCAGATTAGATTCGTCTGAAAGAAGAAAGTCATATACAGTACAACTAGGATGGCTAGAGGGTGAGTAAATCATGGGCTAATTTTCATTTTTGGGTGAACTATCCCTTTAAACAACTAAACTGTTGTCATCTTGTGCAGATATGAGACTAGAGCTCAATCAGATGAACAACACAAAGAAAAGAATTGCATTGGAAAGTAAATGCATGACACACTTATAAAAATACCTTTGTGAACTGCAAACTGCTTTAAAGTTTAATTTCATTTTAATTTCCTCTACAAACAAAATTAATAAGACAGAAGTAATTAAATATACCTGTCTCCGTGGTAATAGTTTCCATGATAATCTGTTTTTGATTCATTGCAACACTATATGTTTGTGCCTTTTGGACTAGGTTTTTCATTTGAGCATGACAAACACTAGATATGAGTGTGAAAATATTAGTAACGGTTTCTGTTATAGTTAGATTTCGCTTTGGGACTTTTGCCATTCACAGAAAACCAAACTATTAAATGCTGTGGAACTGCCAAAGCTGATACTACACAGTTGGTGGTCTTCACCACTGTAAGCCATTTACTGTTGAGGTACACGCACATATACACACATATACACATGTATATAATCTATAAATGTGTGTATTTATTTAATATACCATGGCACTGAATGATTTCGATATTAATCATGCACAATGTAATTTGCATGATACTTCATTACTTGCACAAAAAGTCTTGCTAATACTGAAGTACCCAACAAACAGGATAATACTATGGTACTTTTTGGCAATTTTTTGGTTATTGATTTGAATGTTAGATATCTTTTTTACACATTTTATTTTTACACTTGGAACAGTTTATTGAACATTTTAGACATTAATATTTTTATTTTATTTTTTTGTGTGTGTGTGTGTGTTATTATTATTTGACACATCAAGCTCATATACGCTTAGGGCTTATATTGTATAATATAGGGAAATGTGGAGTTCATACTCAATTATTTGGCCAAAAAATAAGATTAAATTCTGATAGTTTGTAATTCAGTGAGATCTTTATGACAGTATAGCAGACTACTTGTATAAAATCCATATAAATATCAGTTTTCATGTTATACCTCCCAATAATGTTCTAGTAAGATGATATCTGAATGATCAAAGTTCTGTAGCTTTTATTGTGGGGCAAAACATAATGCAGTGCAAAACAATGATGATCGAGAGATTAACAAATAAACATTCCTTAACAGCCTGATGATCATATTTGATACATTTTAACATTTTTTTTTTCTAAAAAATGATGTATGGATAATCAAGTAAACCTAAGCTGTTCATCTTGAAATCTTATAACAATATAAAAGTTATTTAATTTTAATAATCAGTAACGATTTTATAGCAAAAAGGCACATGAACCACGACATGAAGCAGGACGTTTTTACAATTATACTAAAAAGCCTTTAACTTGCTAAAAATGTCTAACCTATCAATCAGACTAGGCTTTATAGGGTCAAGAAACCTTTGGAAAGCTACATGAGTGTACAGGTTAGAATAGGTGAGCCGAGGTTACAAAGGAAACGTCATGATGACTAAGTTGGTTTGTCAGATGCTGTTCAGAGACAGCTGCCCGTTGCCACATGCTCAGTGGACAGGCCGGCAAGAGAAACCTGGGGATCAAACGTCTGCTACACATTGAGCTGACAGCCTCCAGACCCAGCCACTGACTCGACTCAATCTGTCACACAAACGACAGCTACGTCTGTGACTCAGCCCATCCCTTCCTCTGCTCTGTGTGTGTTTGTGTGTATGCCTTCCGTTCATCTCTGACCCTGAGCCCACGTGACCAGTGCCGTGTTTGCCAGCATCCACGGAGCAGAGGGGATGATGGGATTACATGGTGATCAACAGAGCAGGATTTAGGCCTTTGTGGGGGAAGCTGTCTTTGTGTAGACAATTTTCACAGACTCACAAAAGACCGAAAGAAGACAGCATCACCGTTGATTCTAGATTAGTTTATCAAGCTGACTTTTTTCAAAGAATCCTGCTGTGGTCCGTTCATTTACTGTTGGATGCGTGCTACACACTAAAACAGGGCTTTCTAAAATTCACCATTTCCAAACTGATTGGCCAGCTCTTTTCTAAGTAACCTAGAAGTTGTGTTTACAAGGTACAGGGTTACTACAATGAACGCTTTTGAGGAAGAGCGAATCTCTGGAGTTGCCAAAGTTGTGCCAAGGTTAGTGGCATCAAATCTTCAGAGTTTTGTCTGAGGTACAGTAGGTCATAACTCAATAAATGTATAAAGTCCAAAATTTCAGAGTGATACAACTATCTGTAATAGTGCAACAGTCGGGTTCTGGTAGTAAAAACACCATTCATTTTCTCCATAGGGAAACTGATTTTTAATGATATCTTATAAACCTTTAAAGACAGACCTGTTGTAAGCTTTTAATTTGTTAATCGATTGTATATGCTTTTGTTGAACCCATCCGTTCACATTAATTCAACTTGTTTGTAAAATAATTATGTTTACTAATTTGGAATTCGTGGTTAAAGAACTAAATTTCCCGTGATGCTCCACAATATATATTTGATTAATGAATGGACAAATACTTCCAGAATCAGCACCGCTGAAAAAGTTGGGTGGGCACTAATGCACTCTATACAGGGCTCCAGAATATAGTAACGCTAACTATAACCATGCTGTTGTGGCATATTTCAGTGACTTTCAAGCATTTCACACAACTTGGGGATCAAACGTCTGCTACACATTGAGCTGACAGCCTCCAGACCCAGCCACTGACTCGACTCAATCTGTCACACAAACGACAGCTACGTCTGTGACTCAGCCCATCCCTTCCTCTGCTCTGTGTGTGTTTGTGTGTATGCCTTCCGTTCATCTCTGACCCTGAGCCCACGTGACCAGTGCCGTGTTTGCCAGCATCCACGGAGCAGAGGGGATGATGGGATTACATGGTGATCAACAGAGCAGGATTTAGGCCTTTGTGGGGGAAGCTGTCTTTGTGTAGACAATTTTCACAGACTCACAAAAGACCGAAAGAAGACAGCATCACCGTTGATTCTAGATTAGTTTATCAAGCTGACTTTTTTCAAAGAATCCTGCTGTGGTCCGTTCATTTACTGTTGGATGCGTGCTACACACTAAAACAGGGCTTTCTAAAATTCACCATTTCCAAACTGATTGGCCAGCTCTTTTCTAAGTAACCTAGAAGTTGTGTTTACAAGGTACAGGGTTACTACAATGAACGCTTTTGAGGAAGAGCGAATCTCTGGAGTTGCCAAAGTTGTGCCAAGGTTAGTGGCATCAAATCTTCAGAGTTTTGTCTGAGGTACAGTAGGTCATAACTCAATAAATGTATAAAGTCCAAAATTTCAGAGTGATACAACTATCTGTAATAGTGCAACAGTCGGGTTCTGGTAGTAAAAACACCATTCATTTTCTCCATAGGGAAACTGATTTTTAATGATATCTTATAAACCTTTAAAGACAGACCTGTTGTAAGCTTTTAATTTGTTAATCGATTGTATATGCTTTTGTTGAACCCATCCGTTCACATTAATTCAACTTGTTTGTAAAATAATTATGTTTACTAATTTGGAATTCGTGGTTAAAGAACTAAATTTCCCGTGATGCTCCACAATATATATTTGATTAATGAATGGACAAATACTTCCAGAATCAGCACCGCTGAAAAAGTTGGGTGGGCACTAATGCACTCTATACAGGGCTCCAGAATATAGTAACGCTAACTATAACCATGCTGTTGTGGCATATTTCAGTGACTTTCAAGCATTTCACACAACTATTTCCAGCACTTTAAAGCTCTAAAAATGATCCAATTTAAATGTTTTTTTTTTAAGGGATGACCAAAATATACTTTGTGGTAAGCAAACACTTATGTAAAATAAAAAAAAAAAACATAAAATTACCACTATAACCAGTAAATGGCAGCAGAGGAGCACTTATTGGCTTATTAGTCATTCATTTCCACTTTTAGCTTTATATTTTGAAATTATAAAATCACTATGATAAAATATCAAATCATCAAGAAATCAAATATTGTCAAGAGTGTTGCACTTTTTTGTTTATGAATTAAGAAAATGACAAAGTGCCTTATTTACCTTTATTTAACCAGGAAATTAAAAACTCTTGAGATTTAAAATCTCATTTACAAGAGGGTCCTGGCCAAGATAGGCAGCACATTTAGTTACACATAAAACAAAATACATTCGTTTACATACACAGAAACATACACAAATCACTCAAAACATTTACAATCAGGTGACTCTACAATTAGATCCTTTAAAATACATTTAAAATCATTTAGTGATACCAACTCTTTTAAGCATAACTTATCTTGTAGTCGATTCCAATCAAATGGAGCAGCATAACTAAATACCCGTTTTCCCATATTAGTGCAAACTTTAGGGATGCTTAAAAGATAATAGTCCTTTGAGCGAAGACCATAATTCTTTACACCTTTTTGTAAAAGACAACGCCGGCCATCCAACCCGAGAGTACAATAAACAATGATGAGTAAGGGCTTTTGAATTTGTGATGAACCTTAATGCTCCATGATTAACTGAATCCAATGCTTGTAAACAATGCTTAGGTGCCTGCATGTATATATAATCATTTAATACTTTTATAATTGCTGTTGATGTACTATGTTTTTTCCTAAAACCGGATTGGAACTCTGAGAAGGCATTTTTAGAAGATAGAAATTCTTTTAATTGATCATTCACAAGCGATTCCAAAACCTTTGATAAAATAGACAATTTCGAAATAGGCCTATAATTATTCAATACAGTTGGATCACCCCCTTTAAATAATGGCCGAACATAAGCCTTGAAAAACTTTTCTTCAATTTGCGACTGAATCACACATAAAGAGCGTTCCTTTTATAATCACTGAAGTTATCAGTCAGTTCTGTATAATACTACTGTATAATACTCTATTTCATAAAAAAGTGCCCCAAAAAGAAAACCTTATTGGGTAGGTTGACACATTAGTTTTTTTTTAAATAATAATAATGATAAAGAAGCAGTAAAAAAGTTTTAAAATAAATATTTGCCTGCCAAATCAAAGTCATGTGGTGCAACCAACGTGCAGAAAAACATGAAATAAATTATTTAACGTCTCAGAGATTCTAGTTGCATCTGCAGATTCTCATGACTGTGTTTCGTAGTCTTAAAGTCTTAAAATATCAGATCATTTGACCTGTAGTTGTGAAAAAAATAGTTGACCTTGAAAAATATATAATAAAAAATACCAATTAGCGTGCACCTACTTATATATAAGTGTGTGTATCAAATTTAACATACACTTTGCTGTCTCTGCAAAATGCTATTTTATCAAAATAAGAGGGTGACAAAATGGGTGGTGACATACAAAAGGCATGTTATTATTTACTGACCTGAATAAGATTTTTCACATATTTTGTTTTACATTTACATATAGTCCACAAAGGAAAATAATAGCTGAATTTACAAAAATTTATTTATACATACACTTTGCAGATACTGCTAAGTGTATGTAACATTTTGACCACAACTGTAAATATATTTATCCACATGGATATACAAAGATGACATTTCAAAGAACTTTTTAAAACTTTGCTTTTCTTTGTCTTGGACACTTTTCTTTGTCATTGACCTACCTATTACTTGTGGAAGGACTTAAATTCTTAACACAAGGTCTACAGACATTTCTGCTCGTTTATTCTGTGTTGGTCTGGACCAACACTGCTGTTCAGTTATTTTATAATTTTTTTTTTATCGAGTCAGTCTATTATCTTGGTCTCAACCTTTTCAGATAAAACTCTACTCTAAAGGACATATAAACCAAATAAAGTAGTCACTGTAAAGATAAGTGTCACACACACTTTGACCAGAATAAGCTATAATGTGGACCATGCTTTAATGCTAAAAGTTAAAAGTGCCTATATTAAAATATACTGTATACAGTAAGCTGTTCATAGCTCACCACTGTACCTTTTCTTGTTCTTTTTTTGTTATTCTGCCTTTATAGAAAAGAGTTCTGCTTTCACCTTTTAGAAGAACTTTCTTTTGTCATGTTTATCACTCTGAAATGTGCCGAAATTGTGCAGGGTTGATGTTCAGACCTTTCTATATTTTTCTTGCAAGTTATTTTTACTGACGTAAAAACGCAAGTCTCTTCAGATATTGCATTAGCTAAAGGCAGTCGACAGAAAAGAAAAGTTGAAAGATGAAAGGCATGAACCCTTGACAGCATAATGCAGGATGATGATTGCATTCTGAATTGACTCTGTGCCTTAAATGTTCTGGGCGTTCACTTTTTGCATGAAGCTACATGCCCATATTGTGAAGGGTTAGAAACAACCTTGAATCTCAACTGATCCATTCAATTTCCATATGGGTTTTCTTGATGCAAAATGACGTGGTCGCTGATGATGCAGAGGTATGACACAATCACAATACGTCCACCTCTCAATGCAGTGTTATTAAATGTTCCCTTCATCTGCCGCTGTCACTTCGGTGTTCATTGTTCACGTAATCAAACACATCTCTAGCAGGGCTTTCAAAGCGAGTCTTATCCATAAAGCACCTTGTACACATGCTGTGCTTTGCCGTTTTCACATTTTGAGCTCTCGATTAAGAAAATACTAGGGCTGTTGATGGACTAAAATTGATTGAATGAATGTTTCGGTTAACAATGATATGGCAATTAATTAATCAAATTAATTGAAACTACTCACATTTATCTACATTTGGCTTAAACATGCTGTTAAAATCCTTGAAAGTACATTTTTGTGCCAGATAAAAACATTAAATAAATTACAAAAAGTTGCTTCATAAATTCATATATTGTTTGATCTATTTACAAATGCCTGTCAGTACACAGAAATCCCATTTATGATTGAGTTTATAAATCTGGTAGTTCACTTAAAGTTAGTACTTCTAGCTTGAATTGGTCTGATAGTTGGAAAATTCTTTATTATGGAATTTATGTACGCATCGGTTTATTCACAGTAATTATTAAACTGACAGCCCTAGAAAACACATTTCCATCGGTTTGTCAATATGATTCCCTAATAATGCCAGAGAAGTTCCCATCGTGTTACATCCTGCTGTGCAGTGGTCCTCAATACATAATGGCAAGTTTTACGCCTTAATCTGGTTCCAGTGCTTTCATTCTAGTCAAAAGCCGGTCACCATTAGCCAAAGTGCAAGCATGCCCAGCATGGGTGTCTGGTCTTTAAGTGACGAATGGGGAGAGTCTTAAAAGGCCTTTTGAGCTTTGAGCAGCTTTTAGAGCTCTTAAGTAACTTGAGATTTTTCAGCCAGTGCTAAATCATGTGTGGCTGGACTAAATCTTGGCCTTTTGTTTATTTTGTACATTCTTGATTAAAGCGTTGCACTTCTAGGAGCATTGTGTCTTCATTGACATCAATCACGCTGATGGGCCTGGGAAACCAGCTGTTGTCTTTGAGACTCTCACTTGCGACATCTGCTTAGTGTTTCTCCTTATCTTGTTTTCCGATGGAACTATCCAGGAATACAGAACAGCAGTCTTGCTTTGCTAAAACAGCCATGTTATTGATTTCCTTGGGCTTTTATTGCTCTTGCAGTATTTTGTTCAGTGTGGTCAGCTGGATTCTCAGCTCTAAGTAGAGTAAGTGGATTAGATTACATTCACTGTTATTGTAATTTCATGTAAATTTAAAAGATTTAACCTTTTAAAACTTGTTAATGTCAAATCTTAGCTGTGCGTAAAGCTTTGGTGCTCATGCAGGAGGCAAGAGTTCAATTCCGGCTCATGGACCGATTCCAGGCCTTTTTGTTTCCGGTCCAGCTTCTTGGCTATGAGAAAATTTAAAGGGATAGTTCACCCAAAAATGAAAATTCTGTCATTTACTCACCCACTAGGGGTGGAACGGTTCAACTTACTCATGGTTCGGTTTGTATCACGGTTTCGGTATGGTTCGGTATGTGCTATGTTTAGGCAAAAACTATACTGTCAAATAAAAATAAAGAAAATAAGAATAATCTATCTAACTACAAGCAACAGCACAAATAAATACAATAGAGTAAAGATGCATATAAAATAAACAGTGATTTTCAGGTTTTTTAGGTGTCTAACATTAGTTTTTAGGTACAGAAATTGAATAAAGTAATGAAATGTAAAACAGCATTGTATATTTGACTGTATAAATTAAAGATTAATCTTTATTAAAGTTACAAAAGCTATTCAATCAAGAGCAGTGAGTGATTTCTTTGTTGTTGCAGTTTGATTAATATTAAAGGGATAGTTAACCCAAAAATAAAAATTGTGTTTATCTGCTTACCCCCAGGGCATCCAAGATGTAGGTTACTTTGTTTCTTCAGTAGAACACAAACAAAGATTTTGAACACAAACCGTTGCAGTCTGTCAGTCATATAATGGAAGTGAATGGCAATCACGGCTTTGAGAGTAAAAAAAACATACACAAACAAAACCAAATTAAACCCTGCGGCTCGTGACAATACATTGATGTGTAAAGACACGAAACGATGGACACTTCCCAGTGAATGATGCCTGAGTTTTTTTAAGCTCCAAAAAGCGCATGATAAAAGTACCCATGCTAGAAGTAATCTATATGACTCCAGTGGGTTAAAGAATGCCTTCTGAAGTTAAGTGATGGGTTTTTATAAGATAAAATATCCATGCTTAAAAGTTTATAAACTATCATTGCTGGCCTTCGGCAACTGCTGTACGCACATTTTC
This sequence comes from Sinocyclocheilus anshuiensis, assembly GCF_001515605.1. Lineage (NCBI taxonomy): Eukaryota > Metazoa > Chordata > Actinopteri > Cypriniformes > Cyprinidae > Sinocyclocheilus > Sinocyclocheilus anshuiensis. The sequence goes on along the minus strand of NW_015544183.1, from coordinate 655,291 downwards.
GAGAGAGTCGAGTATTGATGTAGGACGCAGGCGTAGCGGAAGCTAAGGTAAAAAATGTATGCCTCTCTTTGAAGTGAGTTGTTTTGGCTATAATGTAGATTTGTATTAGTATCCATCTTAAAGTGTGCTTCTGCGTTCGTCATTTCTCACCGTAGCTTCTGCTATGCCTGCATCATACATCGGTTCAGAGGTAGGGCTGGGTATCGAGTTCGATACTTTTTAGGCACAGACCGAATTGCCTCGATACCATCGAATATCGAAAAACGTCTCGTCATTCGGTACCCATCGTTCGGTACCAAATTTCGATACCTAAGGGGTTAATCTCATCAGCGTCAGTGAGCCAATAAACTTGAAACACGACAGATCGATCAGTGTGACATCCACGAGAGCGATTCGAAAGCGCATGGAGCAGTCTGCTCTCTTAGCTCTCGTGATACTGTAATACACCAACCGTCTGCACAGTCGGTCCGCGTCAAGTCGAACACACCTACTAGTTTACACCGGTTACACTCGGAGATGTGGCGCACACGTGAGGCTGTAGTGTTAATGCGTCCCAGCCCCCTTAGATGTAAGGCTACATTTACACTGGTGCGTTTGTTTTAAAATGAAAACGATCCTCATCATACTGGCGTTTCCACTGCGTTTCAAGCCGGCTTTCCACTATCTCCGACAAGCGACAGACCGGTCATTCAGTCATTAATTTCCAATGGAGAGTAGCGCTGGAGCTGCGTGGAGTTCCGATCATATGCAGATGTGCGTCCACGTTACACGACCGAAAGTGCGTGTTATGTGACCATTCATGCAAACTGTAGCATCATGCTACATAAGACAATAAATAAGATTTATATTCCGCTTTTACTCAAAACTCACTTTAAACCACCATCGAGTGTTTGTAATAACTTCCGATTGCCGTCTAATGTG
>NW_015544183.1:653256-653764 GCF_001515605.1 Sinocyclocheilus anshuiensis | reverse complement strand
TTTTAGATAATGTGTAATCTTGTTAAAATTGATTTCATAAAACTGGTATCGAAAAAAGTATCGTTCAGGAACCGGTATCGAAGTCAAGGTATCGGTATCGATATCTAAACTTTTTGAACGATACCCAGCCCTAGTCAGAGGTCACCCTTCTGCCAGAACTCAACTCTGCCAGAACTCAACTCGTGAATGTGCGTACAGCAGCTGCCGGAAGCCAGTGATAGTTTTATGAATGGATGTTTTTTTCTTACAAAAACCCATTGCTTCACTTCAGAAGGCAAAATGTATGTAGGCTGAAGTATGGATTACTTTTAGCATGGATACTTTTATCAAGAGCTTTTTGGAGCTTCAAAAAACGTTGGCATCGTTCGCTGCCTGTACAAAGCTGGAAAGAGCCAGGATATTAGTTAATATAACTCTGATTGTGTTCATCTGAAAGAAGAATATACATATACACTAGGGCTGCACGATAAATCGCATGCGATATTTAACGCGCATCTTATGAGTAAAG
>NW_015544183.1:650513-653002 GCF_001515605.1 Sinocyclocheilus anshuiensis | reverse complement strand
TATACAATTTTAACTTATTTTTCTTTTTTATTTAATATATATGGTCCCTAGGTAGTATACTGTATATATGGGCAAATATTAAACCTGAACTTTGTCAAAAGGCTGACTTTTCTGTGTTTTCTATATATAATTTTGTATTATTCTCCATGAAGAGTGTCTGAATGAATCTTGAGCTAGTCTGACTCAACAAATGCCAGAGAGACCTGCTTTAATGAGCCGAGTTATTATATGCGCATTAAATATCGCATGCGATTTATCGTGCAGCCCTAATATACACCTAGGATGGCTTGAGGGTGAGTAGATTATGGGATAATTTTCAATTTTGGGTGAACTATTCATTTAATCTGATCAACATGTTTAATTTAGGCTTTCATTCACATATAAACATTCATCAGTACACATACATTGGGCACATCAAATATTCCAAACAGAAGTTTAACCATATTTGCTTGATGTGTGAAATTAAACCTCATTTGTGCATCAAGCTAAGCGCTTTTGAGCTTCCCTTTACCATAAATAAGTCTTACGATTTGAAATGACAATTGATGACAGAATTTGTGTTTTATTTTGGCTGAACTAAGGATTACTTCACCCAAAAATGGAAGATTCTGTCATTTTTATACTTCTTTTTTTGTGTTCCTTGGAAAAACAAATGGCATACGAGTTTGGAAAGGCATGAGTGTGAGAAAGTAATGACTGTATTATGTATTTTTGGTTGAACTATAAAAATAAAAAAAAGTAAATACATTTTTGGGGGCTTTTTTTATTATTCATACATGTCAAGCAGGAAGAACTTTCAAAATAAAATTGAACCAGAAAATAATCTCAGTTTTTTATTCAATCTAAATGGGAAATTCTCCCGTCTCAAACGCGGCAGGTTAATTTTTAGGATGGATCTGCTTAGACAAGAACTGGCTAGAAAAAGAAACGCTTTCAGATTGGTCTTGAGTCACCATCACATACGTTTAAGCTCTCACTTTCTGCTTATTCTTGCTGTTCCACCCCCAAGCATCACTGAGTCCCGTCATGTGCCAGGCAGTTTGTTTGGTGTGCAGTGTCAGGGGAATATCCAGCTTTCCGCAGAGCTGTCCCTCACATCCATTAATCAAGCCACTTTCTCCTGATGGAACACACCTTTTTAATGAGCCGAGTTATTATATTCACTCCTCTTCAAGTTCCTGGAAAATAAATGTTTTTTTTTTTTTTTGTAGAAACAGAGATATATGAACCTTTGCTGTGTGTTAAATTATTCACTCCAGGCCTTAACAAACGTGAGCATGGCCCAGTAGAACTGAACGCTGCCCAGCTCAGTTGCTTGTTAACTTTCTCCTGATGGAACACACCTTAATTAGCATCTAACTGCTTTATGCCTGCGTCTCTGCTCCGGCCCACGGGGACCGCGAGGGTCGGCGTTATAGTGAGCGAATCAGTGAGTGTGAATGCAAAGCAGTCAGGCAGACGTTCATTTGAGACACGCTCCGGCTGTCCCAAGGGCCCCGCCGTGTCTTCGCTGACACTTAATCCCAGGCCTGAATGATTGGCAGTGAGCTGCTCCGGCGCCAATGACGGTCATGTTTTTCCATCCACTTGCTTTTGTTTCAGGTCATTGATAGCCCTGAGGTTCACATGCTGAACGGGGGAGGAGGAGCCGGGAGGAAGAGGAGCGAGACGTGAGCTAGATTGAGTTTCCTTGGCGACCGGAGGGACCCACTTGGGGCGATGACTCTGGAGAATGCAGCATGCACACTTGAGGTGAGGGGCGATGCCATGCGGTATTTCGATGCTGTATTCTGTAACTTTCTGTGTCTCTTGTGATGCTCACCGTGGCTACGTTTCCTGTGTCAGATCTCACCGAACAGGTGGAATTAAGTCAAATCGTTTCCTGGAAATAAATCATTTGCAGTTTATCTCCAGCTCTTACTGATAAATGGTCAGCTTTTTGTTCTTGTCTGTTCTTATGAGCTGGGATTCATTTATATAATTTAGTTTGTAGTGTTCCTCATTGAAATGTTTTACAATTCTGTCTTTTGCATAATTGATTGGCCATTTGCTCTGACAGTAATGTTTTTTTTTACTAATTTGTAACTAACAGTTTCTAGTGGTTGGCTGGTTTTCTTCGGCCTCTATTGAAAACTAGGGTTGTCAATATACCAAATTTTCAGTAGTTTAATGCCAGTGAAATTTTGACTGCAAGAAATAATTTTTATATTTTTATAAACAAACTATATTGAAAATGAAAGTTAATAAATGTAATTAAAACAATGAAATGTTAACAGTCACTTTAGACATAACATTAATACCTCACATAATGATATTGTTTTTGAGAATTCGTGCACATAGTCATATTCGCAAAGTGTGAGCACACAAATCATTAGAAATCATCCCTCATTTAGTCAGACAGTGCAGGTTTCAAATTTGAGTCTCTTACTACCAGTACTGCAGAAAAAAATATATTTACTTTTTCAAAACATAATTTAACTTATATGTAA
>NW_015544183.1:647685-650312 GCF_001515605.1 Sinocyclocheilus anshuiensis | reverse complement strand
GCAAGCCTCTGTGGATGTTTTTTTTTTTCTTTTTAAATGTTTATTCCCTCACTCAGTGCTTTAGTCTCTGAATGGCAGTGACAGGTAAACTGAATAATTTTCTCAGGGTCAGTATGTGGACTTTATTGAGGTTACTCATGGATCACGCATAACTTCATCTGTGCCTCTAAAATGTTGATTGTCTGGCAAGTTCAGTCTCCCAAACGTGGATGTTACGTCGAGTTGTGCGTCATTCACAATGGAATCGAATGTCAAATTCCACTTTAATGAATCAAGGGATCCTATATATATATAGGATATGAACCTATAAAACATATATGGACTAATTCCAGGAATATTAGACATTACCATAATAATCAATATTTACTATTATTTTTAATAAATAAACTTTAATTTTATGCACTATGGTGGAACAGCAAGTCATTTCCTAAAACGTACCCTAAATTTTATGTAAATATTTATTTTCATTATTTAGTAGAATACAAAGCTGAAGACATTTTGTTGTGCATTGCCAAATAAAATCTGCTTTGATAGCTGTGTTTATTGGTTTGACTGGCATATTTAGATTAGATATTTTTTTTTCACGTTAAATATATTCTACATCTCAGTTAAAAAGCACAGTTTACAGGTTCATAGACATTAAGTAGATTAAAGCCATAACATTGCTGATGAGGGGAATAATTGAGCTGAATGGTCTATTTATAGCTCAAAGTCACTGTGTTCAATTACAGCTCAGTTTCAGACAAAAGAGAGCACAAATAAACCGCCATATTTATAGCAACAGACGACAACATGAAATACTAACTACTGAATACGATACAAACTATGAACAGTATCATTTACCCAGTTTATGTCTCTCCATATCATTAGTGACACTCTTTTACCTCCATTCATGAACTGTTCTATATTAGAACCGAGTAATTTCCTGTTAGGAGCTTTTGCATTTGTGTTTTTCTCTAATAAGTTAATAATTTAATTCACATTTGGCTGCTTTTTTATAAGGAAACTATAAGATAAAATTACTACGGAGCCCTGCACATGACATGCAAGAAAAAATTAATAAATCGTGCGCACGATTTACTAATTCGTTCCCTCGATGTACTAAAACGATAACTATTTTGTTTCCTCGATTTGCTAATTCGTTCCCTCGATTTGCTAAATTGTGCGCACAATTTACTAATTCGTTCTCTCGATTTATAAATCGTGTGCACGATTTAGCAAATCGAGGGAACAAATTAGTAAATCGTGCGCACATTTTATAAATCGAGGGAACGAAATAGTAAATCGTGCACACAATTTAGCCTACTATTTTTTTTCCTGCATGCCATGTGCGAGGCTCCGTACATTACAGACTAAACCAGAATGCATAAAGTCAACAGGTTTTTGTGGACCAGATTAAAGGATAAACTACACTCAAGAGGGTCGTATGAAACACAGGCTGCTAGTTTGACACAACTGGTCTAGTAGATTTTTATAAGTCTTCCTAGATTTTTATGACGCATTTGGGACTGTTCCTGTAACAAGATTGGCCCCATACTGGGGTCGGGGAAGAAAAATGATTCATTGTGCTGTGACTCACTCAATCGTTGGAAACAACTTAACATTTGTGCATTTGTGCAGCATCTTCTTAAAGGGGTCATATGATGCGATTTCAATTTTTCCTTTCTCTTTAGAGTGTTACAAGCTCTTGGTGCATAAAGAAGATCTGTAAAGTTGCAAAGACTAAAGTCTCAAATCCAAAGAGATATTCTTTATAAAATTTAAGAGTCAGCCACGCCTACCTAAAACGGCTCGTTCTAACACGCCCCAACATACCTACGTCGCTCTGTGGGAAGATTTGCATAACGCCATTTGCTAAATTGTGCGCACAATTTACTAATTCGTTCCCTCGATGGACTAAAACGTGCACATGATTACTATTTCATTCCCTCGATTTGCTAATTCGTTCCCTCGATTTGCTAAATCGTGTGCACGACTTAGCAAATCGAGGGAACGAATTAGTAAATCATGCGCACAATTTATAAATCGAGGGAACGAAATAGTAAATCGTGCACACAATTTAGCCTACTATTTTTTTTCCTGCATGCCATGTGCGAGGCTCCGTACATTACAGACTAAACCAGAATGCATAAAGTCAACAGGTTTTTGTGGACCAGATTAAAGGATAAACTACACTCAAGAGGGTCGTATGAAACACAGGCTGCTAGTTTGACACAACTGGTCTAGTAGATTTTTATAAGTCTTCCTAGATTTTTATGACGCATTTGGGACTGTTCCTGTAACAAGATTGGCCCCATACTGGGGTCGGGGAAGAAAAATGATTCATTGTGCTGTGACTCACTCAATCGTTGGAAACAACTTAACATTTGTGCATTTGTGCAGCATCTTCTTAAAGGGGTCATATGATGCGATTTCAATTTTTCCTTTCTCTTTAGAGTGTTACAAGCTCTTGGTGCATAAAGAAGATCTGTAAAGTTGCAAAGACTAAAGTCTCAAATCCAAAGAGATATTCTTTATAAAATTTAAGAGTCAGCCACGCCTACCTAAAACGGCTCGTTCTAACACGCCCCAACATACCTACGTCGCTCTGTGGGAAGATTTGCATAACGCCGCCCAAATGTTCACGC
>NW_015544183.1:647015-647195 GCF_001515605.1 Sinocyclocheilus anshuiensis | reverse complement strand
ATATTTAAAGAGTTTTTATATTTTATATATTTAAAGCAAGTTTTTTGGGCAGTGTAGAGTAGTGCTTATTGTTTGTCATTTCTCTGATTACAAATGCAGACATGGTTTTATGTCTACGCGGCACGATGCAACGCAACCCGTAAAAAGACAGTATAAGTCATTATAATACATAATTATGTC
>NW_015544183.1:639562-646882 GCF_001515605.1 Sinocyclocheilus anshuiensis | reverse complement strand
AACACATTTCATTACACCAAATACACAAAATACTGTTCTTTTTAGCAGCATCATATGACCCCTTTAACTAAAGTGGCATTGCATATATTATTATTATTATTATTATTATTAATTAATTTATTTTATTTTTTCTTTCTGTTCCTGTTGGCACATCAGAGCAGACATGTTTGTGTGGCTTCTTTGAATCTTCACACAGAATTAAACAACAAGCCATTTTAAACACTGAAATATTGATCAGCTTTGGAATCCATTTCCGGAAATGTTAGATGCTGAAATATTCCCACCACTACCCAAAACAGTTGCCTCAAGTGCTTATAGATATTTGTTAGAGATTTAGTGAGGCTAGTGAATTGAAAGAACAGGAAGAGGAGATCATTGTAGGATATTCTGCTAGTCTAGACCTGATTGATTCATCATCTTTGCTACTCATGAAACAGGAGGCACCAAGCCAAGAAGCCCAGTCCAAAGAACAACATCTGTTGTCCGCAATCCATGTTCCAAGAAAAATACTCCATGCTGTGTATGATGAGAGTGTGCAGACATTAGGAGATGGGTCGATCTGAACACTGAACACCAGCATCATTTGCACCAGTCATCTGGAAAGTGGGCTGAAGGTGACGGATTTTGAATCAGCTTTTGCATGTTAAATATGTAAAGGCAGTAATGATAAAGCCCTTCAGAGCATCAGTTTTTTTTTTTCCAAATGGCAGACTGCTCTGATTGGGAAGACCTGTTATTCTGATATTCTGGAGCTCTGGTTTCTCAGTATTGATACTAAATCAATACTGTAGGCAACAACAACAAAAAAGCTTATTAACTGCATAAAACTTTTTTTTTTTAGTAAGGGTTTTTTGTTTGTTTGTTGGGTTTTTAAAATAGATGACACTAACTTAGAAGCCCAAATGTGGATGAAATGTGAAATGTAACATGAGACAATACAGTTTAAATTTACAGTAGATTGATACAAATTTGGTCACACTTTATTTTAAGGTCCAGTTTTCACTATTAACTAACTATTAACTAAGACTTTTGCCTCAATTAACTCCTAATTACTGCTTATTAGTAGTTAGGGTAGTTGTTAAATTTAGGTATTGGGTAGGATTAAGGAATGTAGAATATGCTCACGCAGAAAATGTGATTATAAGTACTAACAAACAGCCAATATGCTAGTTATATGCATGCTAATAAACAACTAGTTAAACTAAAGTGCTACCACAAATTTCCTATCCTTTTTTTTCTTGGAAATTTAAGGGAAAAAAATGGAATGAACAATAGGTGGCACAACTAAACTTTTAGATTTACTATTCATGTTGCTATATAACATATATCATATAACATGTTGCTTATTTCAGTTTGACTAATTTTTCCCCCCCTGAAATTATTAGTATTATTATGGAAGTGTGTATTTGTTGATAAATGTCATGTATAGATTAGGGTTTTAGCTACTACCTCTAAATTGAATTAGATGTTTATTATGGAATAATGTGCACCAAGAAATCATGCACAATAACACAAGAAACATGCAATAGTAATTGTGCCAATTTTGATTTGTTACTGACCAGTGTTATTTTAGTATTTTTTATATGCTATTATAGTATTTATTACTATTTTGAATTAGCGTTTATTTTTATATTTTTAGTTTCATTATAATTTTTACCTTTTAGTAATTTTGTTGTGATTTTTTCTTTTATCTTTCATTTATTTTGATTTTAGTTTTAGTAATTTTAGTACTGCAGCTTAATTTCAGTTAGATACCAAGGCAACATTTAATTTTCATTCCATTATTTCAATTAATGCAAAACCATTTTTAATGCTTTTAGATTTGGTTAACGATAACAGCACTGATATTGGCTTTAATATTTTGGTTAATTTGATTCTGCTTTCAGCGCATAGAATTGTAGTACTATGACCAATATGATATATTTTACCAATTTAAATCCATATCCACAGATTTCCTCACAAAATCAGCACAGAGAATGCAATTCAGGGTATTGTTATAGGACCTCTTATCATTTTATTATTGCTTTCAGCACCCTTAAGATTTGGGATACAAGGCAAGTTGCTATTTTTCCCTTCTACACATCACTCAATGTCATTTAGTACTGAGGATCGCTGCAGTCGGTGAACACATGTTTGCAAAGAAAGAATACAGGTCTTGCAAACCAAAGTGAATCATCATGTCTGCTGGCCTGATAAACGATCCCTGAATCATTTTATCTGCTATCCATGTTTCCTGTTGTTTGCACAGTGATGGTGAGGACGTCGCTGAATCCTTGACTCATGTGTTGAGGTTTCATCCTGCCAACAAGGATTGGCAGACTTGTCTTGTTAATTTGGCTGGACTAATGTACAAATATTTTGTTGTCAATTCCTGATACTGTTCATTCTGGTTTGGGGTTGCTAAGATTTTTTAAATATTTGAAGGAGAAGGCTACACCAAGGCCAATACAGTAAAAATAGTAATGCTGTAAAATTCTATTTGACTATATTTTAAAATGTAATTCATTCCTGTGTTAAATGCTGAAAATTTAGCCTCATTGCTCCAGTCTTCAGTGTCACATGATCCTTCAGAAATCATTCTAATATCAGGGTTCGCTCAGGTGCTTCAAATCCTTGAAAATACTTGGAATTTTAATGTAGTGTTTTCAAGGTTTGAAAATGAAAAGTGCTTGGATTTTGAATAAAGTGCTTGAAACCGCTTGAAGTTGCAGTTGCATCTTACTGAATAGTTCACTTTTTAGATATAAGAAGCCTAATTATTTTTGCCTTTTGCATAAAACGCAAAGAAATGCACTCGATTCTACGCGTGTGGCTGTACTGTGATCTGCCAGTCTTTTTAGATGTGCGCCCTCTGATGGAACAGATTGATGGGAGGATGCCGCTTCAGTGAGCGTTGGCTTGAAAATAAAAAATCAGTTTCAAGTGATGGGGAACATTCTTTGCTCGCTTTCTCTACATGATTTAATCCCTGTTTGAATAACCGTTTTGTTTTTCATGCTACTAAAATGACCAACGTGAAGAATGTCAAGAATATGACGTGCCATTTCCCCACACACAAAAACATTCCTTAATGTATCCTATTAATCAACATTAATCATCAAAGGAGCATTTATGAGTGTGGCGCACTGATCTATCATAGAGAAAACTTTTTGAATTTGAAGATCAGGGTAAATTGAACTTATTTTGTCTTCTGGGAAACATGAAAGTATCTTCTGTAGATTCTGAGGGGCAGTACTAAATGAAAAAAAAAAGATATTTAGGCAAAATAAGAAAATGTACACATCTTCATTCTGTTCAAAAGTTTTCACCCCCTGGCTCTTAATGCACTGTTTTTCCTTCTGGAGCATCAGTGAGTGTTTGAAACTTCTGTAATAGTTGTGTATAAGTCCCTCAGTTGTCCTCGGTGTGAAAAGATGGATCTCAAAATCATACAGTCATCGTTGGAAAGGCTTCAAATACGCAAAAATGCTGAAAAACCAAAGCATTTGTGGGACCTGAAGGATTTTTCTGAAGAACAGCAGGCAGTTTAACTGTTCAGGACAAACAAGGGACTCGTGAACAACTATCACAAAAAAACAACAACTATGGATCATCCAGGTAACAACACAGTATTAAGAATCAACCGTATGTAAACTTTTGAACGGGGTCGTTTTTATAAATTATTATTTGTTTTTATAAACTATTATTTTCTCTTGTGGGCTATAGGTAAACATCTTTCATGTGAAATATCTTATTCAGGTCAATACTAAATTACAGATACTGCAAATCGTATGTGAAATTTTGACAACTGTGTGTGTGTGTATATATATTAGTGTTGGGCAATATGATCATTTTTCAAATCGTCATATCGCCAGCCCGTGAGATCGCCGATACACGAAGAGAGAGACTCTCTGTACTTATCATAGGCTATTTCTTAACTATGTGGTGTTTTAAACCGCACAGGCGCGCGCGAGAGAGCCTATGACATCAACAATAATCAAAATAATATACTTTCAAACATAGGCTATTGAGCACCACCAATCTAAATAATATACTTTCAAACATACGCATAAACTAACATGTTATATACAAAAATATTTAAAACAGCTAGTTCATATATATTCGGATACAACAGTCATACATCGCTATTAGGACCGCGCATCCTGTGACAAGTTTGCCGCATCAGAGCACGGAAGTTATCAGTCGAAAACGTCTGCAGTCAACAGTGAAAATCAAAAGTAGATTTATTTAAAAGACCAACAGTTTAACACAAAATATTGGACATAAACGAACACATTAAATATAAAAGTATTTAAAACAGGTAAGTTCATATATTTGGAGTAAAGTTAAATGGAACGGATACATCAGTCATACAGCGCTCAGGACCGCGCGCCCGACGATGAGCTCAACGCACCGCCACAGAAACAAGAATGAAATGCATTCTAACATAACTGTGGAGTTAAACTCACTTAGTGAGGGCTCGGTTAAGGGGTCCTATTATGCTCTTTTACAAAGTCTTGATTTTGTTTTGGGGGTGTACTAGAACAGGCTCTCATACTAGGTTGTATTTTTCACATATTTTACATTATTACAACACCTCTCTCCCCAGTCTGGCATGAACGGCTCGAATAGTTCCTGTATCAAATGAAATAATAATAATTTAATACATTTATAGGATTATAGGAGAATGAGCCTAATATCGTCTTGACTATCAACAAAGACATTTGCTATCGTCGATACACGATACTATCGTCTATCGGCACAACCCAAGTATACAGTATATATATAAAGTGCACATTGCTTGAATTCCTTTTGTGCATACATTTGTTGTGACATTTGATAACACTTAAAATAGTTTTTTATTTTGTACTATGGTGCAGTGTCCTTAATCTAATCTTATCTTACTGCTTATTACCCTGAACACGTACCAGATATCATTCAAACTACAGTCGACTTTACCTTCTGTAATAAATTACTAAAATGTCCCTTTTTCAGTGCCCTGACACTCCATACAATCATTGACTGTAATGACTAGAATGTCACAGTGTGTGTCTACAGTGCAGGAGTTCATTATTCTGCTGAGGTAACTAAGGAGGCCTGTCGGATGCGGCGGTAATGAGCAGCCTCTGTGTTAATTAGGCAAAGGAAGAACAATTGCTTTGAGTTGTGACTGAATGAGGTGATTTCCGAGAAGGCCGTGTGTGAATTTGGTGACTGATATTATTAATATTAATATAACTTGTGATGTGTCTCTCATGGTAGACAAAAAAAACAGGAGTTCACTTGGAGTTTATACAGACAAAGTTTGCGAATTCATAAACCAGATGCTAATGTGATGTTTTACATTATACCATCCCGATGCTACTGTGTTATTTTTCACTGTTGAGATGGAATCATCATTATGTTTCAGGATATGAGCATGCAAATGTTTTAAATGGTTTTAAACCTCATTACCAAATTACGAAATTAGAGATTAATTTCTGTCAAGTGTGTTCATTGTGTTTCAATGAATCAGTGTAAAACTGTGATTTAATCACAGTAATAAAACTGTAATTTATCTTGTCACACAAAAACATTACTAGTGTGAAGTTCTTGTCCATTTTTATTGTTTGAGTAAATATATTTTAGAGAATACATTTTTACTATGTATTGGTGCATAAAGATAAAATAATATATCAGTTAATTAATCTTAGAAATTAAATGTCAATCTTCATTGTTTTTGAGAGAAAACGTGGAAAACATTTTAAACTGGATATTTGCTTTATTTTACATTTTTTGCAATAAATGTTTTTAGTCTAATTGGCTGGATGGTCTGTTTGGTTGAAATATGGTTCACCTGACTGAAGGAAAAAAAATATTTATTCATTTTAAAAGCAATTACATAAAAAAATTCAGATAAATAGTTACTATTGATAAAAGGCTTAAAAATATAACTGTATATTTGTAACAGCCTCTCTACTCGTTTTGCATTTTACATTAATATTTCAACGGTCTGTTGTCAGTTATTCCTTGCATATTGTATTTTTTTTTTCTGTATAACCCCCTGGGGTATAAATACATTTTACTCTATTATTTACATGCATGTCAGGATTTTCTTACCAGATGACCTGGATTAGATTTACTTCTTGTCCTGGAAGTTTTAGCTGCTCATATTTATTTTAACCTCTTTCACTTCAGAGACTGAGACAAATCACATTTTAGTAACCCAAGCAAATGTGTTTTTCAGAGCGCTCAGGGCCCGAGGAGCTGTGAATGAGCACACCGCTGAAACCAATTCCAGTTTCAGGTATGAAAATAAAATGTTGTGTTTGTGCATCCTTGTCTTGCATAGCTGACAATCGGCCTCCAGAAATAGCTCTCTCCAAATCCAAACACAACTCTAAAGAGCATGGGGTGACAAATTCTGCTTGTCCTCTCTAAATAGCTAGATTTAACCAGGCTGTTTTCCTCGGCTTGTATCCTCAGATATGCAGGTCATAGGGGAATTGAGAATGATCTCTGTCTGTAGCAGTGAGAGGAAGTGTGTGGGGGGCCAGGAATGGGCGTCACATTGGCTCAGTGGCCACTTAACAAAAATGCAGATTGCTAATTCTGAATGTCCTGTTGTCTTACTGAGTATCCAAACTTATGCAATACACTTACACTTTGTGGGAAATATTGAACTCCATTGTTTTTAAGCATGACAGGTAATGTCCAAATATGTCAAAAGCCACATTTTTTTTAACTTTTTGGTATCCATTAAAAATCCTAAACTGAAACAGCTGTTAAAAAAGTAATTAAAAAATACTTTTTTTTTTTTTTTTTTTTTTAGTGAATATGGGTTAAAACTACATACAAAATCAGCTCACAGTCTGAAATGCATCATTGCATCAAAACATTTACTGGAACATAGTTATTACAGTCTGAATCTCTAACAAAGCCAGAATGGATTAAGCTAGTAAGGATTATTCTGGTTTTAATTTAGCAACATGTACAGTGGGTATAGAAAATAATCGCCCCCCTTTAAAATAATCACATTTTGTTGCTTTGCAGCCTGAAATGAAGACAGACACAGTTTTTGTTTTATCCAGCTGTATTTACTCAGTGCAGCTTATAACATCCAAGTGAAAGATAGAACACCAACATGTCAGAAAAAAAAACAAAAAAAAAAACAGAATCACTGAGTTAGATTGAAGAAAAATGCGATATGCGATACCTTGTTAAGAAATGCGATATGCGGTATACGATATTGCTTAAAGTGTGTAAAATCAGTTTAAATTATATTTTAAAATATTTAAAAATGAAAATTATATAACCAATTTGTTTCACATTCTTTCTTGGAAAATAAAGAATCACTACAAC
>NW_015544183.1:634385-639272 GCF_001515605.1 Sinocyclocheilus anshuiensis | reverse complement strand
AGTGTTCACTGTATGAATTAAATTTAGATTAATCTTTGTTATAGCTGTTTTGTTGTTTGATTAACATTAGTGACATATTCAGCAGCACGTATTTATAGGCTGCTGTCCCTTTAAATCCGACTGCACGGATCCAGTATAATGATACACATCCGATTTCTTTCTCAGCTGTTTACATTCATTTAAAACATAACCGACTGCGTTTACGAGAATGATCATCGAGACGGGTACTATTGACATAATTCTGTGTGTATGTGTCTGTTCAAACAGGAGGAGGAGATGCGAAAGACGAATCAACTCTGTCTGAAACGTGTCTCTCTGTGTGTGCGCGCGCTTTGCACGTGTGAGGCAGAACTAAAGAGGCGCTGTGCGAGATGCGGCTTGTGTGCATGCTTCAGGTGTGTGTCAGATAGCAAGAGGAGACGACAGAGTTGTTTTCTGCATCTTACTGCACTTAGTAACTCTTTTTAACGTCAAGCAATTCTCTGCTATATGCATCGAACTAAAACTTTGACCTTTTGCAACGTTTTGATTTAAGTAGCCTGTTATTAAAATAATAATGATGTCGCACGCCATTGCGATATGCATATTGCGGTATTTACATTTGCGATATTTCGATAATTTCGATATTTCGTGCAGCCCTACACCTCCATGCTTTACTCACAGTGAGCAAAAAGTAAAAAAAAAAAAAACATTGAAAGTTGTGATTGTGATTTAGAATGGAGGCTAATTTGACCTCATCGCCAAACATATTTTATTGTTATTCATTATACTGCCCAGTTCTATTTGTGATGTTAGGTATTCTGTCTTTTTAAAGGGATCGTTCACCCAAAAATGGAAATTGCCATCATTTAATCACTCTCAAGTTGTTCTAAACCTGTATGAGTTTCTTTCTTCTGTTGAGCACAAAAGAAGATATTTTGAAGAATGTGGATACTCAAACAGTTGACGGTAGCCATTGACTTGTATGTAAAAAATACTATGGAAGTCAATGGGGACAAGAAACTGTTTCGTTACATACATTATTCAAAATATCTTCTTTTGTGTTCAGCAGAAGAAAGAAATTTTTGGGTGAGCTACTACCCCTTTAATACTTGCAATTTTGATCGCTATTGGAGTACATCTAATTTAGAGGCCTGATTTATCTGTGAAGCACAGTAAGGTTTAATTACAGCAGTTTAATTAAGTGTACAATCTGCATGTACAATGTCAGATTCAAGCTATGCAGCATCTGTGTGGGCATGTGATGGTGTGAAGGTCAGTATGTACTGTAATTTCATCCCTTCTGTTCTCATAGAGCTGTAACCCTCACCCACAGTCATCAGTTCTGTCATGACAAATATAAGGCTTAGCAGAAATGCTTTTTAGGGCATGCAATGTTTAAAAGTGTCAGAAATCCAGAATTAATTAGATCCTGAAAGAGCTTGTTGATAGTCTGTGAAAAAGTCACTGGTAGAATATCTGTAGGTAGTTAGTTTGGTAGTTAATTAATTAATAGGGTTGTAACAGTATGCGTATTTGCATGCGCATGTGTACAGAACAAATACAGCATTGTTTTAACCATATGCAAAACGTCTAGTTTTATGTTTCTTCATTTCTGTTAATGCGTATAAAACTTCACTAGACAGTAATCCTTGCAGTAAGCTTTGTTTTGTTTCTTTTGATAAGAAACAAAGTTTCATTTATTAAGTTCTGCCCATTTTATCAGAAAGTTTGAACAATAAATGCCGTTTTGACACGGTTTGATGTGGTGTGACAGATTGCTGTATAGGCGCCTCAGTTCAAATGGAGTGTAAGTGAACATGATCATTTCTACTACTAGTTATAGCACGAAATAAACATGAACGAACATCTCATGGCTCATGAAATCACTCAATCAGTGTTTCATCCACAGAAAGATCAAAGTAAAACAGCTTATGTTAAAAAAATGGTCACACTTTAGTTTGGGGACCTATTATCACTATATACTAACTACTAACTACGACCTTTGCCTCAATAAACTCCTAATTTGCTGCTTATTAATAGTTAGTAAGGTAGTTGTTAAGTTTAGGTATGGGGTAGGGTTAAGGGATCTAAAATATGGACGTGCAGAATAAGGTGTTAATATGTGCTTTATAAATAATAAACAGCCAATATGCTATGCATGCTAATTAGCAAATAGTGAGAACTGGTCACTAAACAGCTTGTAAACAATGTCACGTAGTATTACATTTGTCTCAGGCAAGTCATCCACAGGTCATTAGTTCGCTAGAGAAATTATCTCTAAATATATGCACTATTTTAGCCTAGATATTACCTATGTTTCACATAACTTGTTAGTGATGTCTAGGGCTGTCAATCGATAAAAAAAAAAAAACGAATTAATTGCACATTTTTCTGAAATTAATCGCGATTAATCCTACCTAACATTAAAGTTTTTAAATATACTTTTATATTGCAATAACTTCACATTCAATCTTCAAATTAATATAGAAACAACAAAAAGATAGTATATTTTAAAGTTTTTACTTTTATATTGCAATAATTTCACATTCAATCTTCAAATTAATGTAGAAACAACATAATATTATCATGCTGCTGCTGAACATGACGCGGATCTGACACGCATCATATTTTCTCGCAACTCTATAACTTTTCTGACCCACTTCAGGTCTTAAAGTCTCTACTAATGAGCTGAGGAGTTGAATCGGGTGTGTTAGACGAGGGAGACTGGGCTCATCTGCTGGGCTGCTCCAGGACAGTTTTGAAAACCATTTCAGAGACATGTTCTTAAATGCGACTCAACAAATACTTACATGCATGCACAGTTTTAAGGCAGCTTAACTTGTGTTGTGTTCAGAACCCTATCACACTTACGAGGTTACAGAGCAAAAAGGACCCGGCCTCAAAAAATTGCTTATAAATCACTCATTATGCTATATTATCACCAAATATTGGATTCAATCTTTTTGTCAACTTCTTTTCTTTCATTTAGGACTGGTTTTGTATTTATATTTGCTTCTGATTAATCGTAGGCCTCATTTATCTGAGAGTAGGCACCTCATTTTTTGAGTGAAAAAAGCATTATTTATGAATAATTTTCACAATATTAAATAAAAACTGAAGAAAATTTGCACTGTTTACCACACTAGTGTACTTTAATGTTTAAACCTTTGCGTTCTCTCGCAAAGATATTTGCGTTCCCTTTTGCGTTCTCTCGCAAAGATATTTTGCGTTCCCTTTTGCGTTCTCTCGCAAAGATATTTTGCGTTCCCTCGCAAAACTTTTGCGTTCCCTCACAAAACCTTTGCGTTCTCTCTCAAAAGATATTTGCGTTTATAAATACAAAACCAGTCCTAAATGAAAGATAAGAAGTTGACAAAAAGATTGAATCCAATCTTTGTTGATAATATAGCATAATGAGTGATTTATAAGCATTTTTTTGAGGCCGGGTCATTTTTGCCCTGGAACATCACAAGTGTAACAAGGTGAAAAATCTCCCCCAGAAAAGTATGAAAATTATCAGAAATTTTTTTAGAAGTAGTTATACCCTTTGTGAACAAAGTCACAGAATTTCAGTCCAATGCGATAAAATTAACTAGTATTTTCGGGAAAAAGACCATTTTTTCAGAGCAAAAAGGACCCGAACACCACATGAGGGTTAAATGGCCTTTTTGGTAACTTAATGACTTAACTGACAACATTGCATGCTTGTAGTTTCTTTCACGCTTTGATATGAAATGACCCAGGCTACAGCGCGCGCCGGCACATTTTTGCGTGCAATTCTGGCACTGAGGTGAAGTTGGAGTGCGCGTCTGAAAGTCTCCGTTTGATGTGGTCATAAAGACATTCTGCGTCTAAATAAACACAATTCTTGTCAAAAAAAAAAAGAGACCGAAGCAGCAGTTGTGAGTGGGGTGGCCCTAGCTCCGCCCCTGCATTAATTGCGTTAAATATTTTTTACACGTTAAACTGAAAAAAAATAATCTCCTGCGTTAACGCTAATTTTGACAGCACTAGTGATGTCTTAATTTTAGGGTTGGGTATCGTTTGGTTTTTTCGATACCGGTGCCAAATCGATACTTTTAAAACGGTTCCGGTGCCTGAACCGATACTTATTAAAAAATAAAAAAAATAAAAATTCCCCAAAAAATGATGGATTGGCCATTAGAATAGAAATAGAATAGAGAGTGCAAATGTTAGAGGGTCAATTTTTTTAATAAAAAAAAACAAGCAGATAAAATTAGAAGTAGCATTAGAATATAGAGTGCTAGAGTTGTAGAGGGTCAAATGAAGATGAAAGAGATGTGTTTTCAGCCGTTTCTTGAAAATATTAAGGACTCAGCTGCTTGGATTGAGCTGGGCAGGTCATTCCACCAGGAGGGAACAGTTAATGTAGAAGACCATGAAAGTTTTATCATAGGTAGAATACAACATGTTTCAATACAATCATTTCAGTCAAATGTAATTTATGCAATATTTCAAACCTTTAACCCACTTGGGAAAATCAACCCATGGCAATAGTTTAAAAGTAGCCCAATTCTGTGGAAAAAAACGCGGACTTGGCAACCCTGCATCCAACAAGAGCTACCGGAGTCAGCTTTGACTGATCACAGGTGGAGAATAAGGAGAGATGACTGACAAGACCATGCTGGATTATTTGCTGCTCAACAGATCCTGAGCTCATTGACAAATATCTGATCTTGTAAGATGTGCTCCCTTTACACAAGAGTGCGTGTGATCGCGAAAGTAAAAGTAAAGTAAACAGCGCAAACGCTCATTCAAAAATATTTAAATACTCCGCATCCTGAAAGCGGCTCCCTGATGCGCCAAAATTATATACAATATTAGAATGTTTAAAGGAGTGGACACGAAAATCGCGGGAGCGAAACACATGTTGCGGGAGCAGGC
>NW_015544183.1:621195-634367 GCF_001515605.1 Sinocyclocheilus anshuiensis | reverse complement strand
GAGGGATTAAGAAAACAGCCGAATCCCGGACATTTTGGGCAATTAAGAAATCCCGGTCGGACGCATTTTTGTAGGTCCAAAAAGAGGACATTTGTGGGGAAAAGAGGACGTATGGTCACCCTAATTTATTACTAATCGATGTATTCTTTTTAAAGTAGCATATGGAACATATTTTCTGCCTCATTCTGTGACAAGAAGCCTCATCAGATCACAAAAGGAAGCATTTGACTGGTGTTGTGGAGTAAAAAGGTTATAATGTTATCTTTTGTTGGACAACAGGTTTAGAAATGTGAATACAAGGGAGGTTTAGCTTTAGGCATTTTAATTTAAGCATGTTTAACTTAGTAATCGGAAGGCTACCTGCTGCCATCAGAGCAAGTGTAATTACTGCATTCACACGCTCCTCAAATTCGGTTCTAGTACATACCGGTTACATAGGTACCGGTGCCATATTGGTACCGGGTTTCGGTACCCAACCCTACTTAATTTAATGTATGTTTAGAAAATGTAGGAATTTAAAAAATAATAACAGTTATTACATTTATGTAAAGGCATGGAAAAAAAGAAGCAATTTTGTTTAGTTTTTCCTCCTTTGCTATACCGAAAACGTATCGTGACTTCAAAACCGAGTTATGTACCAAACCATCAATTTTAATATCTAATAGATAGAAAGATATTTACAACGTAACTTTAAGGTTGTATTATTGTTGGTGTAGGAAGATTTTGAACTTGAGACCAAAAGTTTCACAGTGAATGATAAGAGACCTAGTCAGATAGAGGTTAAGATATCTTGTTGAACTGTGTGTGAAACTTTATCGGTTCAGATGGTGTTTGTGCTTAAAGTCAACATTCTTTTGAGTCGGCATTTACAAACGCATTTAGATCTACTTGCTGTATATCATTGTGTAGGCCTGGTGTGTTAGTGCATTTTGGGTAGAGAATGACATCAAGAGGGAAACTCAGCCTGCCAATAAGTGGCACATTTTGGCAGTGACCCCCTCACGTGTGCATGTGCGTATGTGTGTCCCAGCTTGTGCCCCGCAGCACATTAGGAGCATGCACAGGGAACACCATTGATTTCTTATTGGCACCACACTGTGACGCACCAGCCAATTCTCCCTTCATTTTTCCCATTTTACCAGTCAGGAACTATAAAAACAGCCACACCATTAAAGAAAGCTGCTCTCCTGCAGGGGAAGGTGTGAACCAGGAAGAAGTGGAGAGGATCTGAGTGCTAACCATGGCCTGCTATTGTGTGTTATGCACCGGTTGCAGTGTTACAGCAAACAGGAGTGATCTAAAACTTACTTTCTTTCACTGACTCAAACTTACTCGGCCACAAAGTTGTTTTGTGAATAGTGCCTCAAGCAACCACATGTCAAGATTATATTGAATGGTCAAATATGTGAATATTGTATTCACAGGGTGAGGTTTTTTGTTAACCTAGTTACTGCAATTGCTTAAACAAGACATTATTTTGCAGCAGATGTTTTTGGCAGCTCTGTGCATTAGCAGACCCGCAGTGGGTTCATCTTACAATCCAGTGGTGTTGCTGGATAACTTTAGCACTGTTTGGACAGGATTAGATTTCTAAACAACATTTAAATATTAACATAGGATGACAGTGGCCATTGTTAACTGTTATTAAAAAAAAGTCTGTTAAATATACTGCTGTTTTACATAGAAAGTTACCAATAAGGTTTAGATCCCTAAAGATTCACCAGGCAGTTCAAAATTTTGCTTAATTTATGGTATTCTGGCAAAGTCAACAATAGTCAATAAATGAGGTGAAAAATGATGTACTGCAGTCATAGACATTTCTAGCAGCCTGAGATTACATTTCTCAGAGGACCCCGAGTTAGCTGAAAAACAGTAGGTAATTATTTCAATAACTTGTGTTAAGAAATCCCAAACTTGTTTGATTCGAATAGGATTTAAATTTTGTGTTTTACAAATGTACCTAACTTCCATAGAGAAAACTGCTGTTTTTTTTTTTAGGAAAACACGGGAGCATGAAAAATAAAAAGTTAACTCTGGGTAAAGTGTTCAGAAAACTGCTGTTTTGTTGAATGACAATGAAGATACTATGGGTCAGCCCTATGTGCCTCTGTAAGTGATTGGATCCCAACAGCACACCCACTTTTCCCATTCCAAACATAGCTTCCTATGATCAATAAGAGTCATGCAGGCAGTGGATTAGCAATTTGTCTATTGGAAACACACTCCAACATGTAATCAATCACCCTCTTTAAAGCGTTTCCACTTTTTCCCTTGTGCCTCTATATTTGTGTCTATCAGACCATGTATCCGGTATCTCTCTGTCTTTCCTCACCCATTCTCACCTTTCATCAATTTACCACACATATTTTAATAGCACGTCACCGTAGAAGTATATGCAAATGTTTGGTGGTTAAGGAGGCTTTTTTGCCCCTCGTTTTCCCTCTATCAGCTCCAGCTGTCTGTTACAGCCATAGCTGTTTTTTATTGGTTGTTGCGTTTTTAACCGCCCAGTGGTGAAGCTCTCATCAATGCCTATTGATTCAAACTGCTTTTTTGACGTTGCCGCTTAGAGAGGAAGAGGCAGGGTGGCTCAGGGGAGAGTGAGACAGAGGAAAGGGACTACTTCTTTGCACAGGGCTGAAGGCTACTGCTACTTTGGTTTCTCATGATTATCTCTCGGCAGGACTAACGGATGGTGTATGGAAGCACACTGATCTCCCAGAATGACGAGTGCTGCTCCTGCCCGGAAACCGTACCGAAAGGCACCTCCGCAGCACCGCGAGACGCGCCACACTGTGCCAGTATTTCGAGAGGATGTTAGCGGGAATGCCTTGCCATCCGCCAACCCTGCGCCGTCAGCCCAGCCTGACTCCTGCCAGGTAATTTTCCCTCGAAATCATACACCTATTTTGCAGCGTACCCAGTTTACAGGCCCTTACCCACAGTGCCCTGAGAGACCTGTGTGGTCACAAGCGTCCGACAGCGAGCTGGATGTCTCGAGCCTGTCTAGCTTGGAACTCAGTGTCCTCCCCCCACCACGGATCTTCAGCCACGGTTCTTTTGGAGTGCGACTTCCTCCCAAGCATCACCGGCAACAAAGAATGAACCGCTTTATAAGCCGTAGCGATGACCTACTGGCACTCTCTGCTGACGACGATCTCACCTCCTCGGAAAGCTCACAGCAGTGCATCCGAGGCAGCTCCCCGTCACACTCCAGCAGGACTGCGGAGCGCTCCTTGGTCTTCAAAGAGAAAGCGGAGATACTTGCACCCAAAGAAGAGCAGCGTCCACCCCATGCAGCGCCTCTGATGCATGCCCATCCACCCAAGGGCATCCTCAAGCAGTCTCATCAGCTGGGAGTGTACTCTACCGACAGTCTGCGCAAGTCTAAGTCGGCAGAGATGCTAGGCCAGAAGCGAAGTCGTGGACGCAGTAGGAAGCCCAAAAGTATGTCCTTGGACAGGGAAAAGGGCATACGAGTCTCTCCCACGGGATGTGCTACTTCCACATCATCTACATCTCCCAGCTCTATGCCACCGGATTGGAAGATGCAGCTTCTTGAGGAAAAGATTAAATTTTCCCAATTTGTGGATGAAATCACCTACCGGGTCCTGAGCCCCGCTAGTCTAAAGATGCTGCGCGGGAACCTTCCAGATCCAGCTGTATCTTCAAAAGGGAGCCAAATCAAGCAGGACAGCAATCTCCAACAACATGAATTGAAGGACCATCATGACAAAAAGCAAGAGAGGAGCCGACCTTGGGACAAATGGGCCGCTCAGCATAGCAGAGCCAACAGGAAAATAAGAGAGGCAAGACCCAAGACATGGCACATCTCAGCAGACAGTCAAGAGAGAGTGTCAGAAAAGCAACACCTAGATCCTCATCACAAAGGGGCCCGTCCCAAAGCCGAAGGCCCGATTTACAGTAGGGTGGGAGGCAGTGATGATTCCGAATGGGGCGACAGGACTCCACGGGGGGTGCAACACCAGCCTCAAGCCCACCAGTTGTCCCATATAGAAAGCAGAGCCCTGCAAAAGGACAATATAGATAAATCAGGTCTGCCAAAGGGTGAGATTCCCACCATTCGTGTGGAGGGTGAGAAAACACCTTTATCACAAGTGACTGCTTTTTCCATATTATCACAGATCAAGGTATGTCATTGGCAACATTTCTGACTTTACCCCTTCCTCATTTTCAATCCACTCTTGCATTGAAGAAATGATCTACCATATTTCATGCCTTTAAAACAATTGTGCCTGAATACTATTGCAATATTCTTTCAGAGATTAACTGAATATTGTAGGAATGATCAGTTTCTCATCCTCAAGTTGATCCACGGACTTACTTCCGTGATGCATTTTGAAGAATGTTGACACTGCTTGTTAGAAGTAAAAGTAGTCCATATGATTAGGCATGTGCATATTGACCTGTTTGGCAGTATGGAGTATGATGTCAAATGCTTCTTCTGTGTCCCTTGCTTTTTTATTGCAGTTATAAAATGAATTAACCAACATATACAGGTAATTTATAAATCTGTAATATTTCATTGATACATGCCATAATGTAGGTCTTAGAGGTTATTGATTGAATGTCTACTTAACATTTAGAAGTCACAAAAGTCTATTCATCGAAACAACTGTTTCCTATGTGTGCAATAATATGAAACTGCTTTATCACTAGTTAGATGTGGAAAAACATTGTTTTAGGTTGCTCTGACATTTAGAAATTATTTTTCAGCCACACATACTAAGATCAGTACAGATTCAAGTCTTGAGGAAATGTTATGATTGCCCTCTTGGTATAAAAGACAAATATACAGCACTGTGGGTATTAAGAAAATGTGAAATATTTATTGAAATATACAACTCTCTGATTCCTGTAATATTCAAATATTTATGTGTAAGACGATATTCAGCTTGCACATACTTAATTAAATGAATGTTCTTTCTTACAGGAGTCCTTATCAGATGCTGACAGGATCAAGTAAGTTGATTTTATTCCCATCATTGTGATGTTTTGAAATTTTAGTTTTCACAAATGTTGCTGACATGGATTGGCAGTGTATGATTTCTTTGTTTCAATACTCAGATTTGTTCTAGAAGCCTTGTATTATTTATGACATGCACTGTGTGTTAAAGTGTTTGGTGGCATTAGCCATCTAATCTGACCCTAAAGCTGATTATTCATTGCATAGCTGTCCAAGAGCCAATTAGGGGACGCCTGTATGAGATCACCAGCTGATTAGCCTAGAAACTCCAGATGGAAAGGGTGAGTCTCGGACTTATGAGCAGTCAGAAGCTGGCTGTGAGGTTTTGTAATTAGAAAGAGTGCCCACCTTTTAATGACATCAGACATCCTCTCTTCTACCCACTTCACCTCAGGTGCTCACTGGGGTACTAGGTCGATTTTTACTTTGATCAGAGACATCTCGCCGCCTTTCCAGGCTTATAGGGATTCCTAGGCTCCAAAACCCACCAGCAGGTGCACCTAACTAGTGATGAGGTTTTGCTTTCAACACAAGGCCTGCCAATACCTCTGCTCCATTTTATCATGCACTGCTTTAGCTTTCATGTTCTCTTCCTGCTCTGTGTTCCCTTTGTTGCTGCTTTTCTCCCACTGGAACCAACGCTATAAAGTCTGCACCTTAGATCTGGTGTAGTTTAAAAGTTATTCTCATTTTTTAAGCTTTTCTTCAAGTTGCCACTCTCTGACATCAACTGAAAGGTGGTGCTTGTGAGAATACTAAACTACATTTTTTTTCAAAATTGACCAGTTGGTTACCAGTTTTTTTTTTTGTTGCCATTTTTGGCATTGCTGGATGGGACAGTAGAAAAAATGTAGGAGACGGTGGGAAGGGACTGAACGGTATCACACAATTGGGTCACCCCAATTGCAACTTCAACTGCAAGGCTTTTGATGCCAAACTAAATGAATTTTTGACTAATTGGAAGAAATTCTTGTTTAATTTGGCTGGTTTAATTGACCTGTATTGGATGTTTTAAATGCATTCGACAACACCTAGACCGATTTCAATAGAGTAAAGCAAAATTCGGATGGTGCAATTAATTTTTTTACGTGATACACTCACAGTGCATTAAAACGGATGATTTAGAGTCAAAAATTTTCAGACAGGGAACCCTGTGAACTGTCTAACAGTTAAGGCACAGTAAAAAATGGTCAATTAAACCATTGCAATCCATCCCAGATTACTCACGTGTAGGATTGACAGGAGCCTAACAGAGCTGAGTCTGACTTGGTGTTCCCTTTACCATCCCACTCATGTGACGCCAAGTGGAAGCGTGCAGGACACGGTCGGGCAGGCGGCTGTATTGATTGGCCTAGTTGTCTGTTTTGATGGGTGGAGAAAGCTGGACGGTGGGTGTAGTCTGAAGATGGGTTTCTCCATCATGTGTTTCCAACTCCCTCAGGGTGGAAATCTCAAATAAATTGTTGAAGCTTTGTGTAAATCACACGCACGCACGCACACACACACACACAAAAAAACATTGTGAGTCTGATATAATGTACTCTTTAGAGCTCTTTATACTTCAACTGATTTCTCCTCATCACACATTGACTCTGTTGACTTGGTGTTCCCTTTACCATCCCACTCATGTGACGCCAAGTGGAAGCGTGCAGGACACGGTCGGGCAGGCGGCTGTATTGATTGGCCTAGTTGTCTGTTTTGATGGGTGGAGAAAGCTGGACGGTGGGTGTAGTCTGAAGATGGGTTTCTCCATCATGTGTTTCCAACTCCCTCAGGGTGGAAATCTCAAATAAATTGTTGAAGCTTTGTGTAAATCACACGCACGCACGCACACACACACACACACACAAAAAAACATTGTGAGTCTGATATAATGTACTCTTTAGAGCTCTTTATACTTCAACTGATCTCTCCTCATCACACATTGACTCTGTTCAAAACCTAGTGAGCTGCCTCACTGTCTACTGCCCACTTAAGCCCTAAGTATACTTTGGTTTTTTTTATGTACACTAGATGTGCGTGCCATGTGCATGACATAAATTTCATCATCACCATAATTTGTGCATACTATACGCATGCAGCCAGATTATAATATCCATGCAATCTTTGTATGTTTAGCTTTCACATGCGGCATTATTTTTTTTGCCCTCATGAATTTGTCCACAAGACCCATTTTTTTTCACAGTCGAAGCAGAAACAGATGAGACAAAACAACAAACTACTGGAGACGGTAACAGTGCATTAAGAGTTACCTGCAACTATAGTTTAACTAGTTTAACTCTAGTGCAAAGATGTTATTTATTTTAGCCTTATTTGGAAAGGCTATCTATAGGGCTGTTCGCATACATTAGTATTTGCATCAAAACTGAAGTATACTTTGGATTTAAGATTAATCAACCCTCAAAAGTGACTGCTTTGCAATGCTTTATTGAAGCTGCAACATCATCATACAGCACACAAGTAATGCTTTGCACCGATTTGTGATTGATTTCAGTAGAGTTTGACATTAGCATGTTGCTAAGCTAACAAGCTAGCTAACAATACTAAAGCACAAACATACAGGTGCATCTCAATAAATTAGAATGTCGTGGAAAAGTTCATTTTTTTCAGTAATTCAACTCAAATTGTGAAACTCGTGTATTAAAATTTAAGTTGAATTACTGAAATAAATGAACTTTTCCAAGACATTCTAATTTATTGAGATGCACCTGTACATGCCGTTCACAGATCTTGTGTAAAGTAGTGTATTTAAAAAAAAATTGGATTGAACTATTTTCAGTGTTGAATGAGATGTTTCTAGTCGACAGTTCTCTCATTTTGTCTGCCATCTTGTATAGATTTTTTATCCACTGGGCTCCTCACAATGAACTCTAATATTGACTTCACCGAAATTGATATATGTGATATTTGACCAAAAATCTTCCATTTGGAACAGGCTTCACATTGCCTATTGCTGCCTATGGATGTAGCTCACTAGCATTTGGAACAGGTCAAAAAATTTAAGTCTGCTTTTTAGCTTGCATGGAACAGTGCGGCATTATTTTCCTGATTCAGTGCTGGAATATTTGCCTTTCTTGGGGAAGCAAAATAAGAGGAACTTCCAGTCCAAGTCTAACAAACATTAAGCCCAGTCTGCATGTGATTTGAAAAGGCTTTTCCTGGTCCTTTGGAACTGCTGTATATTGCATGTGCATATATAATTTGTAGGGTTGCACTGATATAAATGCGTGTATATTTATATTATTGATTTATAATACTGAACTTATAAGCATTTATTCTGTAGTGTTCAAAAGAGAGACACATAATGGTAATGTGGGTGTGAAATGAAGCTTTGCACATCTCCATTGCAAGATTCATGGGACTTGTGTTGATATTAATAGTGTCAAAAAACAGCCATGTTCCACTCACTCATAGTTCCTGTCAACCAATGCTGACAAATCTATTAATTTTAGGATTCGCTGAGCCATTTACAAGCATATTGGATTGTATGTGAACACTCCATATAAACATTCTCCAGTTTCTCTCTATTTTCATATTTACGTAATTCAATTTCACTGAGACCCAGTTTATGTGGATGGAGCCGTTTTCCTTCAGATGTCGTCACATAGAACAAGTGCAACTGTGCCATGTGACCCTAGACAGAGACCGAAACACTGACTTTTGTTTTTGAATATTTGACTATCCTACTATCCATAAAATACATTTTTAAATTAAAATGTTCACTACCATTCAAATGTTTGTGGTCAGTAAGATTTTTCAAAAGTTTTTTTGAAAGAAGTCTCTTTCGTCTCTTATTCTCTCAGAAACATTTCTGCAAGTTTAAATGTTATCTATTTAAATATATTTTAAAATGTAATTCATTACTGTGATGGAAAAGCTGGAATTTCAGCAGCCATTACTCCAGTGAAACATTTCGATATTCATGTTGAAAACAGTTGGGTTATGTAATGTAATGTACTATTCGTTCCTTGACATAAATATATGAAGGGCTTGTATTTTCATTATACTGAAAATATAAGCCTTGAAATTACCTGTCTTGGTCTATGCAATATATTGATTACTATATCCTTACTAATTTCCCTTTTCACAATCTGTTTTTCTGTGTGCTTTTTTCCCACTAACTTCTTACCTCACGGTTGAGAATCTAACCTTGAAACAGATAAAGCCGCTTTTCTACATGCCTGAAAGCAGCATATGCACATTCAGAAAAGTGTGACCGGAACCTTTTTCTCACTGAAAGCTGTATGTGATTGTTCTCAATCCAGTGAAGTGGGGGATTTTCTAAACAGATGTTAGGGTTTTGTGAGCGTGCCTCACACATTTAATTTAGCATCTTTTATGTCAGATGAATAATGAAAAAATTAAGCCAGTCTTAGTAGGCTGCATGATTTCACATGTTTTTTTTTTTGGTTCAGAAGTGCTTTGGGGAATGTGCGGCACATGCTCACTTTCTCTTTGCTTTTTACATTTATCTGCTTTGTTCTTTTGCTCCGTTTGTGCTCTAAACATGTGACTATGCGAGCAGGCGATTTGCCACTAAAAAGAGTTACATTGGTGTATTTATAGCTTAAAACCCTTGCCCCCATCTAGGTCTCTAGCATGAATCATATCATTGATGTTCCTGTTTCTCTGCTTTGCTGTTGCTTTCAGCAGTGTCTTGTTGGCAGGTGTATGAGGTTTGGTCTGGATGTGTGTTTTGAGTGCCGCTCTCTGTGCTTCCTTCACTCTGAACTGTGAGAGAAACTGGAAAAACACAGAAAAGGAAAAGCTGTTGCATATTCTTAGGAATCTCAGCAGCCTGTCAATGAAAGATTTGCTTTCTGTGATCTGTTGGATGTTACAATCCTTCCTCCATGTGTTATATAGCACTTGAGCTGCTGTGTGGAATTCGATTCCCAGGAGACGTCTGCTGTCACTCCTCGTCTGATGACACCGTGATGGAGACTTGGAACAGGGGCCCTCTTTTTTGGCCGCCTCTTGTTGCGTTTCCTCTTTTCTCTTCAAAAACATTTAACTATTTCATCAGCTGTCACTCTTTGCATTATCAATGCCTTTCTTTTCTTTTGGCTGAAAATGAAAGACATAACAATAAAGAATTATATCTTGTAATGATGCACCCAAATGAAACACCCGAATCTGAGAAATTAGTTTTAATTTAGCTGAAAACTGAAAATAAAGTTGGGTATGCTTACATGCTTACCTGTTGTAAATGTTGTGTGCACTTAATAGACACTGATGCAGTCAGAACACATTATCAATGATTTTGGACCTCCAAAAATATTTAGAAACTGAAAAGTCATTATTTTTGCTGTTTTGGCCAAATATTATCAGTTGCATAATGCATATATCTTGATAATAATTAGTCAGCACAGCTTTCTGTTGCATTGTAAACACTGAGCTCATGCAAAAACAAACATGCAGCGCAATGTACTGTCCAAAGTACTGTCGCTTGCTCAGTTCTTTTTAATGAATCCTTAAAATTGGTTTGCTAATTAGACTGAATTGAATATAGGAGTCACTGGTCTGAATTCTGAACTGAATCAATCAGGCTTCTCGCTACCTTTATTAACAGTTATGTTTATGAAGTCCAAAAGTAGCAAAAATTAATAGTATTTGAGCCCTTCATGACGTTAAAAGAAAAAAGTGATATACAGTTATATACAGCATACACCTTATATATATAACAATTAATATACAACAGTGGAAAAGACACAGTTTCTCCCCTACACAGTATACATAAAAATAAACACACCAAACGAGAAGCGTAAGCATGGCATTTGTGTAGGTATAGTGATGAGATGGCACACTGTAAAAAGCAACATGTAGAATTTACCCAATAAATCTGAGGTAACAATTTGCATCCACTTTTTTTGGGTAGATTTAATTCCCTGTTGTGAGTAGAAAATAAATGAACTAAAAAGCTATTAAATACTAAAATAAATTGGGTTATATATACCTCACATTTCATACTTTTACTTACTCATTAAAATTGGGTAAAATTTACTCTTGATCGCTAAGTAGCTAATACCTAATTATTACTATTCAAAGTTAATTAATATCAGGTAGTACCTATTCCTTATTCAGAGAAGGTAAAATTTACCCCAAATAATCACTATTCAAAAATAATTAATATCAGTGAGTAACTATTACTTATTCAGAGAATGTAATCCACACACACACACACACACACACACACACACACACACTGCTCCTGTACCTCCTGATCACACATTCACACACCTGCATGACTAACACTTAACTCGCTCTCAGTATGTACAGCAATTAGCCTAATGCTGTACTGCAGAGAGCCTTTTAATCATCGGGCTCAGAGTCGTTCAGTGTTTTGCACACATGTAGTTGACTGTGCATCAGGTTTGGAAACTGTGCCTCAGCCTCCCCAGTCCCCATTTCATCACCTTCAGGTTGCTTGAAAGTATTGTGGATGTGGTTTTCTTTGGAGTAATTGGCAGCTTTCAGGAGTCTTGGCTGGGGTGTAGGCTAAGGCATCATTATGTGTTTGACACCTTCTCCCTGTACTTTGGATGTAGGCTGTAAAAGCTATCATAGCTGAGGTGCACCTCCAGTCCTATAATAGAGTCTGTAGGGTGTTTTGTTTAGTGGCCATCCTCTTAGTTTTGCACTGTTGTTTTTCTCTTAGTCCACAGTGCTTTATTGGCATGACTGTTAAGATTAGAGAGTATATAAGGTCTGAGAATTAAGAACATTTATCAGGCATAAATATGTTGTACAGGCCATGAAACTGTATTTTGCATTATTTTTGTTAATTATATTTTTAACCCTCTGGGGTCGACGAATGCGCCGGCGGGTTTTGTGGCATTTTTTCCCTGATAGCGCTGAAATTAACTTATATTATTCTGTCATTTTTGATCGTACAGATAAGAGCAATACATCATTCGAATTATTAGAATGATTTCTGAAGGATCATGTGATGCTGAAGACTGGAGTAATGATGCTGAAAATTCAGCTTTGCATCACAGCAATAAATTGCATTTTACAATAAATTCAAATAAAAAATGGTTATTAAACATTTTAATATTATTTCACAACAGTTGCTGTTTTTACTGTCATTTTCATCAAATAAAAGGAGCCTTTGTGAGCATAAGATATTTCTTTCAAAATTGTACTGATCCTATTGAAATCTTACTTTTGGACTGTAGTATATGTTTATAGCAGTGTTTTCCACAGGTACACTCACAGCCATATCAATGAGGCCTAAAGGGAATGGCATTTCTGTCAAACCTGTTTGACTTTTCCTTCTGTTGATCACAAACTCTTATTGTACTGGATATCATTTAGCATATCACTATTATTATGAAAAAAAAATAGAATTATTCAAAGTAAGTATTTACAGCTTATAAACAAAGAACAATCATGTAGTGGCTTCCTCTCAAACCGAATCTGTAATTGAATGTAGAGTGATATTGGTTAAATTGGATTTGACATTTAATGGGATGAAAATAAGCAAGAGTGTTGGACTGTTGTGAAGAAGTGCGAGACGAGTAAAAAAGCACCGTTGCATAAATCTACCTGTTTCCACTGAGTGTGTTATTTTTGGTATGCAAAGTGCTGTGCAGGTTTATGCTTGAAATTAAAACGGAGTAGAAAAATTTGCAATTTCTTAAAACAAGCTTTTATTTTGACGGGTTGTCATGAAGACCTTTGAGTTTGTGTTTCTGATTTATTTTATTAAGTGAAATGCGGGATAAGTGACTCTCAGAGCAGCTTTGGAGATGATGTTCATTTCCTCATATAGTTGATGACAGACGCTAAAAAAATCACTCCCGAGCATCACGCGTGTTTGTTAGGGATGTGCATCTCCATGACTGAGGCCGATACGATACGCATCTCGATGCATAGCCAACGATACGATACATTAAAGATACATATGAACCAGCTACCGTTACGATGCAGTGCGATCCGATTTCGATTTGATTCGATTCAACACAATGCGATTTGATGCAGTATGATGCAATGGAGAAAATATGATCACATTTAATGCCTCCAGGCCTGTTTCATAAAACAAGTTAACCAAATAAGCCAGGCTTATTTCAGTTAGTCTGACTCATTGTCAAATGATTTGGTTCCATAAAGCAAATTTAACATGGCAACTTACGCTGGGAAACTAACCTGGTCTAAAGCAGGCTAACTGTCAGGCTAAGCTAAG
>NW_015544183.1:605970-621045 GCF_001515605.1 Sinocyclocheilus anshuiensis | reverse complement strand
AAGGTCTGCTTAAGAATAAGCGTGCACAAATTAGTGAGATTGTGTTAATTTAATTTGTCGTTAATGGAACCGCTTTAGCCACGATTGATTTGTTAGAATATTTCAAGTCAGGTTTTGGACTTTAATCCCAGTTTTTCCTCAGGTCTCCGTGGTGTTGTGATGCGTCATATTCACGCAGCAGCAGCAGTGATGAGAGAGCGCGCTTGAGAAACAGTTTAGAGAGGAGAAATCAATCTACATATAAAATATTGGTCACAGATTATTGGTCACTTTCCAAATAATAAAAGTATAGCGCATCCACTAGTAATTATATATAATTGATTGTCTCTTTCATGCAGCTTTTTGGCTTTCAAGATGGACAAAAAATGACTTGTCGCAGTAAACGTCACTACGCACTTTGTTCGGAATCACTGTTATAAGTTTAGCTTTAGATCAGCAGATCTGAGTGCAGATTTAATCACGGGCTCAGATCGGCCTGATATGCCCCTGGCGCTCTGAGTGCAGTGCTTTGTGATTGAGTCGGTGTATAATTTGGCTGCAATCATGCCACTTTATCTCCAATCAGGATGCATCTCAGGCTTATATGCTTTCAGATGGCAGAGAGATTGAATTACCCAGCATTCTTTCTATCAAAAAAGTGTGGTGCTCACATTTGCTCTTCCATTTCCCCGCCTGCCACATCCTAAACCTGCATGCCAGCTCTCCGCAGATAATAGCCTAATTGGATTGCAATTGGTTAGTAATTCTGCAGCGTTGGCGTTTGAATGCCATCTCTGATCTAGTGCCGTAACATTGTCACATGCGCTGTGGCGATTTGCACCAGGTGCTGGAGGCTCTGGGAACCCTCGAATGAGAGGTATTGTTATAGATGTTTGTTTGTTTACTTAATTACCTGTTTATTCGCAGGCCAGATGGTCTTTGTAAGCACAAATTCTGTATTCGAATTGATGCTTTCTTCTAAAAGTTCTATGAACAGAAGCCTTGGCGCCTTGTGCTGAATCTCATTTCGTGAATTCAGTGTTGATTCAATGAAGATATGAAATCAGAAGGGATCAGCATCACTTCATGTAGCCCACCCGTCATTTCTTCATGTGTTTGGTCTTTAATACTTCTTAACCTCTGAAAATCTACTGTGTAAATTATTAATATTAAATGAATATTAAACATATTAAGTACTATCTAAATTTTTAAAGGAATAGTTTCAATCCCATATGGCTATCCTGGCTGCTCTTTTCCATATAATGAGAAACTTTGGATCTGTCGAGTAGCAGCATAAAGGTATCATAATGCCTATTCACTTCAGTTATATGAAAAAAGAATGGCCAGGATAGTTTTCGTAAAACAGAAAGCAAGTCATATGATGAGAGATTTTCATTTTGTGTGAATGACCTGTTTTTACTACAAAATATCCAAAAAGCACATTGTAAAATGAGTAGTGTCTTAAAAAATATTCATAAAACAGTAGGCAAAAATACTCTGAATAACATGATGTTTTCACACATCAGATGATCACAGTTTTGGGCACGGTGATGGTTTCTGTTCTCTGAATTAGTAGCATCAGATCTTTTCGTCCTTATTGTGACGTATTTCTGAGTATAACATTATCAAAAAATAAAAAATATATAGGGCAGGGATCTATCTGTCGGTTGTTGATTGGATTTTAAGATGTGGATATTGCATTTTGATTAAATATTATGAGGTCCAAACAAAATGTAAAAAATTAAGCTTACAGAATCAGAATGAGCTTTATTGCCAGGTATGTACAGCTGAAAGCCCGGGAGACTCAACGCGCTGTCCGGAATGGCGTCTTTCAGCCAGGTTTCCGTGAAAAGTTTGAAATAAGTTTGAAAAATCCTTATTTGTCCGGGAGAGCAGAAGGAGTTCGTCCGTTTTGTTGGGTAGAGAGCGGAGGTTCGCCAGATGGATGCTAGGCAACGCCGTTCTGAATCCGCGCTGCCTTGAGCTTCACGAGCGCACCGGCTCGCTTCCCCCGTCTGCGCCGCTGCTCCGCCAACTACAATGTCCAGCAAAACATCAGAATAATCGAAAACCGGTGAAATATCGGGTGGTGTGTACTGCCGAATGTCCAGCAATTTGTCTCTGGTGAAACTGATTGCAGGGATATAACTAAAGACAGGACAAACTAACAAAAACATAAAAACAACTGCGGAGCAAGCCACGGAGGCAGCCATCACCGTCGGCGCCATATCACATCTCTTGAAGAGAGATGGGAGTCATTACATAGATGAGTCATTCACAATAAGATCTATCTCATGCATTTGAAAAAAAGGTACCAAAAAGCAGTACAACTATTTTCAACATTGATAATAATAGCAGCAAATCAGCATATTAGAATGATTTCTGAAGGATCATGTGGCACTGAAGACGGGAATAATGATGCTGAAAATTCAGATTTGATCACAGGAACGTTTTAAAATATATTCAGAAAACAGTTATTATAAATTATAATAATATTTCCACAATATTGTTGTTTGTACTGCAAATAAATACAGCCTTGGTGAGCATAACAGACTGCCAGTGTATACAGTATATGTTACATTATTTTAAGTTTAAACTGAATTATTCACATGCTTAAATTTCTGATATAAAACAAACAAGAATACTTTTTGGCATCATTCTATGCCAGATATGCTACCATTATATTGTATATGACTTGAAAGTACTGAAATGAGAAAAAAAAAATGCCTTGACTTTTTATTTGCAATATTTTATCAGCAAAAAAAAAAAAACTTGCACAGAGGATAAGCTTAATGGCTTTTTGTGATGAAAATGTCTCTCCTTTTCCTCTTCTGGCTTATTCTGTAATCTGCGTTGGAGTTGTGACCGCTTGAGGATTTGATGACTTTAACATCAGACACACTCTCCTACAGCTCGGTGTTTCAAATATAAGGTCTTATTATTGCAATGACTTGTGAATATTTCTTCAGCTGCCGTACCTCTGCCTTTAGCTGAGATGAGCTCCGGTGAGCTTCTGGGAGCTGACGGGATGCAGTAGCATTTGCAGTAGCATTTCCCAGCACAGCAGAGAAATCCTGTACGGTTTCCTGTGTTGTTTTAATGTCAATGGCCATCATGTCCATCTCAATCCCACACCGCACCAGGATTTATCATATAAGATCTGGATATAGCTTTATACCTTGACAATGACATACATTTGTTTTGTTCCCCCCACAGACTGCAGAACAGCTATACGGCATCTCAGAGAGCTAATCAGGACCTGGAGGAGAAACTTCACGCCCTGGTAACCTTTACACTTCACTTTCCCTTTCTGACGTCCTTTATCTTAAACACTGATGTCTTTAATTGTTCCTTGTGCCCTAACGACGCCACTCTCAGTCAGTTTGTCACAAGTATTATGAACTGTAGTTGAGGAACCTTTTGCTTTGTTTCATTCTCCAGGGAATAGCAAACAAGTAACAGTATTTTCCACTGGGAAAATTGTTGTTGGAAGACAAGCAACAGGGATTGTGTTGCTTTGATTCGCACTTGAGATAAAAACGCAGTTATTCTTGCATTGTGTTTTAAATTGTTGCAGTTCTGCTACAAACCAACTGTGAGTTTTGTTTACTCGCCAAGTGTAAAGCCAAATCTGACTCGCTTTTGGCTCTTTCTGGATGTTCATTTTGGACTCTGCCTTTATAGTTGAGCTGTGATGGGCAAATAATCATGCCATGGATGATCGTAGTCACTTCCCACTGCTCTTATCTCACTGCAGTGCAGTTAAAACAGTGTGTGAGCACACTCCTGTTGTCATGATTTTCCTAAAAACTTCAGCTGTTCACATCACACAATTTAAAGTAACAATGAAATCAAAATGGACAGTTCTTATTTTTTTGTGTGGAATATTCCAGTTATAAATAATTTATTCATGCACATCATTGTTTTTGTTTTTTAATTCACGTGCCCTTGTAATCTTTAATTTGCGCTGTCAAAATAAAAGTCCCGCCTCTTACCAAACATGCCAAATATTTTTTACCAAATATTGGCTTATATATCAGCCTTGGTGATATATCCGTCAACCACTAATTTTTAATAATATACTAATCTTTGCAATGCGTTAGAATTTGAATAAGCGCTTTCAAGCTTCAAAAAGTACTCAAAAAGCTATTTAATAGCTTCAAAAGAGTCATTTATACCACTTTTTTTTTTTGCTATTTTGGAGCTTTTCAACCCTTCATTTACATACATTTAAAAAGAATAACCAGGATTTTCATCAAAAAATTCACCTTTTATGTTGCACAGAAAAGAAAGTCATGCAGGTATGGATCGACATGAGTGTGAGACAATGATGAGAATTTACTTTTCTGGGTGAACTATCCCTTTAAGTGGATCAAAGGTTTTCAAGCATTGATGTTAAATGTATTCATTTTTTCATGGCATAGGCTATAAAACATTTCTGCAGGAAAAGACCCATGATACTTCAGTGTTGACGTGCTGTCATTCATTTGCCACTCTAATACTGTTTCAAATTCAGTCACAAGAAATCTAAGCAGATTCCGCTCCCTTTTAAAATGATTGATTTGCCATTGATGTTTTTTTTCCGTTCAAAAAAAAGAAGAACAAATGCAGAGAGCCCCGAATGACCACTCTGGTTGTGGTCAAAATTGTCACAGTTAAGTCCGTGCTGATGGATCAGTCAGGCGATTTGGTAGCAGATAGAAATCTGCATGTTTTTGCATGCTTTTTGGATGAAAATGTTCTGTGCTTTAGTGCTCAAACAAAGACAAAGTAATTGTCTGAGAACAATCGAGAGGGAAAAAAATGAACAACAACAAAAGCTAAAGATTGAATAAATGTACAAATGTGTCCCTAAGCCTCTTTTTCTTTAGTAAGTATAAAACGATTCCCACTGGATCTTCTAATACATCATAACTGTCACAGACTGCAGTCAATGTTATTCAATTAGGATGAATGCTGTTTTAAGATTATTTGAATGTGATTATGCATCACAGAAACCATGTGTCCTGTGTTCAGTATGATGCATTCATTAAAATATCTTTGGAAACCGCTGTTGGTTGTTGTAATACATTTTTAAAGGATTTCATGTTTTATTAAAGCCAATATGAATCTAAATTTTCGGCCTTTTTTTTTAATGAATCGGCCTTTTTCCAGTTTCGCTCAAATGAAAATTGAATCAAACATGCATCTATAATAAGTTATTTTAGGAATCTTTTATCACTCTTGGGTGCTCTGCAAAATTATCTCTAGAGTAATTTAACATGACTGGGAGACTTCAGAACGAGCCGCTCGCTCTTAATCACGTCTGAAGACTCCATGCGTGTATAAGCATTAGCTCTCGATGATTTATGTTCATTTTCAATTAAATCCCAGCGGTATCTTAGTTCTGCACGGCGAGATCTCATATCCATGACCTCTGCATAGAGCTTTGCCAGTCACAGGTGAAACGGGTGGCATTCTGCTCAGTAATCTCTCGTCGCGGAGACGGGGATTATCCCGGCCGACCTGTTCCACCTCGTGAAGGGCCCATCGTTTCTTACCGTAGGTGCTTTTGGGACGCAAGCTCACTCAGAGTGCTGCTTTAAGGCCAATTCACACCGCACCGACAAACGCCAACAGACTAGTCTATAACAGTGTAAATTTGCTGTCCCCTCAAAATATCTCAACACACAGCCATTAATGTCTAAACCGCTGGCCACAAAAGTGAGTACACCCCTAAGTGAAAATGTCCAAATTGGGCCCAATTAGCCATTTTCTCTCCCCGGTGTGATTAATTTAAATGTAAGTACATAGTAGTTAACGCCACTTGAAACAAAGTGGGAGCCAATATTCAATATAACAATATCTTAATAGCTACAAATGATCATTTTTCAGCTATGTTGGTCAAAATAACATGTCTTGTAACACATGACATGTAACGGATGTCTTTGT
The DNA here is from genome assembly GCF_001515605.1 of Sinocyclocheilus anshuiensis. Lineage (NCBI taxonomy): Eukaryota > Metazoa > Chordata > Actinopteri > Cypriniformes > Cyprinidae > Sinocyclocheilus > Sinocyclocheilus anshuiensis. The sequence goes on along the minus strand of NW_015544183.1, from coordinate 615,135 downwards.
GTAGGTTGCAGGTAGACAGACATATATGATATTATATGGGCATATATTTCATAAACAAAGGATGCATTCTTAGTCAATTATGAAACCTTTTAGAGTAGCAACAAAGCGCAGACACATGTTGGCATTTTGACCACTTGACTACAACTTTGGATGGTGTGAATGCAGCTGTTAAACTGATCAAAACAGTTCCTTTCGATCCCTCCTTTCTATCCCTGTTTCCGTCAGATGTGCTGTGCATTATACTGGCTTTTGCATTGCCGTTATTACATGTGGACTCTGCATTTTGTTGAAAGGCTGCCCGCTCCTTAACTCTTTTTTATTGGTCCACATTGTCCAGTCAAACAGTGATTATAAAGATAATTACTTTGTTATGGACATGCCACGCTTCAGATTAAGGGTCACAGTGTCTGTCAGTGTCTACTTTTTCTCAGTGTCTCTCTTTGTATCTCTCTTGTCTCCACTTAAACCAAGAGCCGGCAGGGCTGAAGTGCGTCTTAAGTATCAAAGCTTCTGCTAAGTATGTCCTCTTTAAAGTTTTTCAAGAGCTTTTGTTGAGTCATTTTTGTGCAAAGACATTTCAGACTTTGCTATCACGGCAGGAGTGAAGTGTCTTCAGACAGCACTCTCACGCCTCAATTAGAAAAACACTGAACTCAGACAGAAAGTCAGACAGAAGACGTTTTTGCACAACTGTTTTCAACTGATAAATGTTTCTTTGAGCATTAAATTAGCATATTAGAATGATTTCTGAAGGATCATGTGACACTGAAGACTGAATTACTGAAGAGTAATGATGCTGAAAATTCAGCTTTGCATCAAAGGAATAAATTACATGTTGAAATATATTCAAATAGAAAAAAAGTTTTTTAACATTGTTACAATAAACAATAAAAATTCTTGCCTTCCCCAAATTTTGAATGGTAGAGTATATGGACTTCTGTTTCTTTTTGGAGTTGAGTGATCAGTATGAGTTGTCATTGTACGAAAGATCACCATTACAAATAAAATAAAATGGCTTTGAGTTTGAAAACACAAGATGGTAAGTAAAGTTGGTTTATCAGAGACAGACCTAATTGGACAGAAATATTGGAGATCGAGACACGCCAAGAGAAGAGTGATGCTTATTTGCAATGAGATTATCAATTGATTCCTTTCCTGTTTTATTCGTTTTCCTCATGGGCTGTGCCTCAAACACATTTCCAGGCTCTTTGGATGACTTTTTCTTTGCAGCTGGTGCCATGTCAGCAATGAAATTAGGACTGAAGAAAAACTTGTTTTAGTGTGTTGTTGAGAGAAGTTGAACCTCATCTGAGACCTTTAACATTAAAGTTTACATGAATGTCTTTTTTCTCCTTACAGCTCCGTAAAGTGGAAAGAGACAAGAAAACCATGGATCAAGAGATAGTGGAGCTCACGAATAAACTCGTGGATGCCAAAAACACTATCGACAAGCTGGAGGAACTGAATGTACGTGTGATATCAGAGCTTTGTGTGTGTTTGGGTTTGAGGCAAGTTTTGGACTCGGGTTGTCAGAGCTGCAGTGTTACAGGGACTGATAACTACTGGAGCTGAAAATTGAAAGTTGCATGAGGAGGATCTGGGCTGAGATTTCATAAAGTCTACTGTCAGATTCCAGAAATGATGTCTGGCTTTTGGAGCTTTACTGTGGAACAAGCGAAAATCTCCTTATTCCTTATTTCCTTCTCATTTTAAGATTCAAACTGCATTTAAACAACAACACTCAACATACACTTCCCACAAGGCTAGCATTTTTAGATGGAAAAAAAAAACAGCCTTTTAAATCATTTGTGGGACTATTTGCATGACGAAGCCCTTTATTCATAATGAGAGATTTGATTCACATTATATAAACACTGTATTCAAGTGACACTGGAGTGTAAATTAACAGACAGATATTCTGACAATGCTTTTTTTTTTAAGATTTTGAGTAACTCCACGAGGAATAACGAATGCAGGTCGTTCTGAGATGTGCCTTTATTACACCACATGTATGAAACAGTGCCACAGGGAACTAATTATAGCACTGGAGAAACTGATAGCCATCTGTTTGCGGTGTTTAAACAGAGCGTTTCATCTCCTTAGACAGATAGAGCATACATCAATCATAGCTCGTTCCTCTGAGGTTGATGTTAGGGGAATTTTTTCCCTTTATGGGCTTTTTTAGTTTTTAATCCTGAAGACTGCTACCTTGGGTGCCATTTTCCTTGGTTTACTTATAAAGTGTCAGTCAAAGATTTGGACAGAACTGCTCATACATATTTTTCAACATATTAGAGCAGTGGTTCTCAACCAGGGGTCCAGAGCCCACTAGGGGTCTCAGCAAACTTTTAAGCGGACCTCAAGGTGACTTCTAATGTTTTAAAATGATATACCAAATAAGTTAAACAAGTAGAACTTAATATATTTTAATTCACCCCCTCAACAAGGTTTTTTTTTTCCTTTAAAGAACCAGGGTTCCCCGCAGTCTTTAAAAAACGAAATATACTGAAATCTATTTTAAAAGTGTGATTTTATTTATTTTTATAATTATTTTTTTTTTTTTTAAGACCTAGAAAAGTTACGTAAAATTATAGAATTTTAAAATGTTATGGGCATTTTAATGAATAATCTATATTTTACTAGTTATGCCAAGCTGTAAAATATTTTATTAGGTTGAAATATTTTTGAAATCCTTATCTAACTGTTCACAAACAACTGGAAGATTGGTTCATTGGTTAAAAAGAGTAGGAAGAATATTAAGCTCCTAAAACTTCTGGAATGTTAAAATTGAATTGTTTTCATTCTAATTTTTTATTTCAGTTACAGTTTATATATATATATATTTTTTATTATTAGAACAAAAAACTGGAGATTAAAATCAGTTCCGAAAACAAAATTAGACCGAAGAGGCCTTGGAGTCAAAAAGGTTTAGAACCCCCGTTTTAGAGTAACAGTAAGTCAATAAAATATTAAATTAATCAGTATTGGAATTATTCTTTGTCTATACTCTGCTCACTCAACATCCTGGGATGCTTTTTAAACAGTGTTGGAGTTCACATGCATGCTGGACACTTGTTGGCTATAAAAAAACAAAGAATCATTCATAAGCACAACTTATATTCATTTACAAAACTGATTTCAAACTATAAGCCTTTAACTCAGCAGATTTGTAAGGAAGCATATGTATGTCCAAACACTGACTCATACTGTGTGTGTTTGCTTTTCTTCTTTCATAAATGACAATTTCAGTTTAATTTAAGGAAAGTGTCATTCCAAACAGTGGATGTTGAAGGCTCTTTTCTGTATTTGATGTGTTCTCAAATCTGTTTCCCTGACGCTAGTTCTTATATCCATTTTCTCTCCTCGTGCAGGAACGGTATCGGCAAGATTGCAATTTGGCTGTGCAGCTGTTGAAGTGCAATAAATCGCATTTCAGGAACCACAAGTTTGCTGATGTAAGTAGTAGAAACTGTTTCTCAGTTTTAAAGCACACACCCCTCCCACATTTTTAGGAACCATTCACCAAAAATTCAAATTCTGTCATTTACTCACCCTCTCTGACGTTTTTTAAAGCACAGTAGGTTATGTTAAGCGCATTGTCTGAGCATCACTTTTCTATTTAACGAAAACTGATTACTTTATAGTTTCCATGCTCCAAAAACAGCCAAACAGCACCATAAAAGAATTACCATTGAAGTTCATTTATCTGTACTCTGGTTTGGAACGACATGAGGATGAGTAAATTATATCAGAATTTTCATTTTTGTCTGAACTATCCCTGCAGCGCAGGACTTGTTGGCATCTGAATGTGTTTTGCACTCCGCAGTGACACTCGTGGACGGTGCTGAGAGAGAGAGAGAGAGTGTGCACGATTGCCCAGTGACTTTATTGTTATGGACATGGACCTCTGATTTTACCGATTGGGATCAGAGAGGAATAGTCAGAGAAATTAAGAGAGATGAAGAGAAAGAGACCGAAAGAATAGAGAGAGGTGTTAAGCCGCAACACCGGTTACGTCAACTAAAAACGAACAATTGCTTTACGCCGAATTGCCGCTATTTGAAAGTGAAAGTAAAATGCGCACGCCGCTTTTACAAGCTATTTAAAAGCGAAGGAAAGCGAGAGAAAGAGGGAACGCCCCCGCCCCCACGGTGATACCGGTATTACCGGTGTTGTCACACGTCAATTAACCGGTGGGAAAATTTCCTCACCGTCACAATCCTAGCAAGGATTTTTTTTTTAAATAGCCATGTCTGCAGGATGTGCTTTATGACAGTGTTTAGCATGGAGAGTGTCTGTTAGGGCAGTCGTGCTGCGAGACATGGCTGGTCTTTGGTCTCGCTGGCAGAGAAAAGGCACAGTATTGACAAGGTGCCAAACTCCAGACGCATCCGTCTGTTTGGCCTTTGTGTCTGTCTGTGGGGGAAAATAGGACAGATTTCAGGCTGATGGACAGCTCTGTGGGTACAAGAACAGAGACGTATAATAAAACAGCTTGACCCCATGGGCATATGGGTATTGAACACATCGGGACATTATCACCTGTGGCCTGCGCTCTACATTAAACCCATCTATCACTCTGTCTGCCCTTGTTGTTTTATTCTGCAAACAGCATTAAGTCCTGACTAGGGATGCACCGATACCATTTTTTAAAGACAGAGTACGAGTACCGATAGTTTTTTCCTGGTACTCGCCGATACCGATACCGATACCTGTTTTTTGGGATGTGGCAGTTTTCCAAGTAATGACACAGTGAGACTAATAATTTTAGGACAGCTTCTCTGTAATTATGAACAACTGTAACTCAAACAATTTTTTTTTCTGCTTGTCACAAGGTTGTCAAAGTACAAACCATTTTCACAGTATCTAATAATTTCCATAACCAAACCAAGGGCATAATAAAATAATATTATTAATAATAATAATAAAATAAAATAAAAAATGTCTTTATCAACCTGTCACAAAGTTGTCAAAAAGCTGCAAACTAATTTCACTGAACAGATGTTTATAACATAACACTGTGTAGCGATGTTCACTGTTGTGTAACAGTGAACTGTCTAATCATTGTGAGCAACACAATAATTGTAAGTGTAAGTGTTCATAAGCCATTAGCTAAGGATGTTCCTCAGAGCATTTGTAAATGAGCAAATTAAAGCTTATCTATTAACTTAATTTATAATCATAATTTTATAAATTTATAGCAAAATTTATTAATTAATTTAAAATTGAGCACAAAAATATTAATTACCTCGGATCAAGTAAACTTGCAATGCAGTAAAGTGGGTTTTGCTCCATGTTGGAAAAGCACCTCTGCAAAGCATCAAGCAAAGTGCTCTTCATTGTTTTGATTCCGTGGTCCTCAATCATTTGTTTCAGCAACAGTCTCTGTAGCACAGTGACAGCAGGAATTACATCTGAGGCTAAAGCATCTGAAGAACTCACTTGACGAGTCATTTCTTCAAAGGGAGCCAAGACATTTACCATCTTCTCCAGAAGATTCCACTGGTTTGAAGTTAGAGTGGCAGGGAGCTCGTTTTCAGACACATATACTCCAATCGCCCGTTTTTGCTCAATCAGAGACTGCACCATGTAGAATGTGCTATTCCAACGAGTCTGCACATCTTGCTGAAGTCTTTTTATTGGTTGACCGAGCTGTGTCTGAATATCCTGTAACCGAGAGTATGCCAGGTTGGAGTGTTTTAAGTGGCCGACTATTTTGCGCCCCAGTCCCACAGCCTCCGTCACGCTGCGCTGTGACAGCAGACCCTCTGTGACGGCCAGCTGTAAAGTATGTGCCACACATGGAAGACTAGAAACTCCGGCCTCCTCCATGCCCTTTACCATGTTTTTGGCATTGTCACGGACCACAACATGGACAGAACTTTTGGGTATTGCCCAAGTCGCAAGCATTTCCTCAATTACGCTCGCTATCGCTTGACCCATATGTGAGCCTCGAAATTGCTTTGCATGAAGCACGATTTTCTGTAGAGTGAAATCGCCATCTATCCACTGCGCCGTTAAGCTGATGAGAGACACTGGATTTACACTACAACTCCAAATGTCAGTGGTAAAGCTAATTGCTTTTATGTCATGCAACATGCTCACGACATGCTTTTTCACTGCGTCATGTATTTGTGGCAATACAATATCTGTGACATGGCGGCGACTGGGAATCTCGTACTTCGGTTTCAAAACATTAACAAGGTGACGAAATCCCATGTTATCAACGACTGAAAGCGGTTGATCGTCAAGAACAATGAATTGGGTAAGCACCTCTGTTATTTGTTTGGCTCTCGGGTTATCTCTTGTCATTTTCTCTCGTCTTGCAAAGGTTTGCTGCAGGGTGGTTGGTTGCTGAGTGCTAACGTTACTGCTAGCGGCAAATTCTCCGCGCTCACTTTTGTGTTTCAGTTTCAGATGTTGTATCATATTACTCGTATTATAAGTACTGCTTTTTGTACCTCCTCTTGATATTTTTGCGGAGCAAAGTTTGCAGTCTGCCATGCGTGGGGTTGTCATCATTCATTTTGAAATATTTCCACACCGCTGAGCCTGACATTCTGTCGCTGCTGCCAGAGTCTCTGCACTGAAAGTTCTGTCGATGACGTCACGGTACGAGTACGAGTACATGAGCTCAGTATCGGGCCCGATACCGATACCAGTATCGGTATCGGTGCATCCCTAGTCCTGACCAAAGCAAGGGTAACACTTTTTGCATATTTGGTCTTGTTTTAAATGCATTAACTTTAGGCACCTTTTTATATTTAGTTATTTGTATGAGATTTTTGCCCAGGGATGGGTATAAAATTGAAATGATCATTCTCTCAGCCAACTATTGAAATTGGGACACTTGTTTCCCGCTTTTCCTTTACTGATCCAACTTGTACATTTATATATTAAAATTTTAGTTTTGTAAAGACATTAATTAACAGGCACAGTTTGTATTAGTCTTTTCTAAACTAGTTCAAATATTTAAGCAGGACCCTTAAAATTAAAACATGTTTTGAAGATCATGAGAAATTCAGTTACGTTTGTCCAAACTTTTTTGGTTATGCAGAGAAAGATGACATTAAATTAATATTGGCTGGCTGAGTGAGTGAGTGAGTGAGTGAGTGAGTGAGTGCGTGTGGGCACAGGATCTTCCTCCTTGGCAGTAATTAATTCACAAAGGATCGTTCTTTCTCCTTTTTTAATTTTTTGAATTGACAGCAGTGACTAATCTGTATAGAATAATGATCTCTCTAGGAGAACTGTAGTGATAGAGTGAGAACCATGGTATTTTTAGAAGATATTTGATTCACTGTCCAGATTATCCTCTTGCCCTGCTCTCGTGAACTCTGTAATTCATTACTCTGTATGCAGAGACCACAGACTATTTCTTTGGTTATTTTAAGGCTCGACTGAGCCAAAGCCATTACCGGTTTTCATGCTGGTACTGCTAACATAAAGCCACTGTTGTAAAGCATCCACTTGTGAAACATCATTTGGAAAATTCTCTAAAATGTATGTCAAACTGATCTGCACTGGAAATGCATATGCATCAAACAGGCCACTTGTGTATTGTCACAGCTTTAGAAATGCTTTGAGAACATCAGAGCCATTATGCTTCAGTCCAGTGCTGGGAAACTGAAAGTTATTATAGTGGCTCTCAAGTAGCAATTCTCTATCTTTAGCTACCGCTGGAAATTATGCACAGTAATTGGCATGCAGTCTTTGACTGTTACGTGTAGGTCACTGCAAAAATGAGAAGAATTGCGGCTTTTCTTTGTTAGGGTAGCTTAGATAGATGACAACTAGCATGCCACTAGCTGAAGACAATGCTAGTAGACTTAAACGAAATACAGCTGAGCTTGTATATAGTCTCATGTAGTCAGGCTTTTGACTTGCAGGATAAAGTCCAGTCCATACTGAAGATTATTCTGGCCAAGAACCATGTGTCTAATTGAAGCCTAAAGTATACTTCAGTTTTTATGTGTATGGAAGAGTATGCATACAGAGATATGCACGCAGCCAGATTTTTAACAATGTGTACTTTGTACACTTAGGTCACACATGCACAACCTAGAATTATTTGGTCCACAATAGTGTTGTCACGGTACCAAAATTTCAGTATTCGGTACCGATACCAGTGAAAATCCACGGTTCTCGGTACCAATTTCGGTACCAAAGCAAAACACAAAAACATGCTAATTGAACAACATTTTTATTAATAACATTAAACAAAAATTAAATGTACAAAACCAATGCCATTCTTTATACTTGTGGAAAAACTTGAAACAATTTTAAATAAGTAATAAAAGTATGAAAAAAGTAAACAAGTTTCACCCAAACATTTAATCATAGTTCTGCTGCCACTGAAAAACATCTGTTAACTGTTGTCTGTTTTAGGGTTTGCTGGTGTTTTCAGGATCTTCCTCAGTCTGCAGCTGTAAAAGGAAAATATAATATACTTCAGTAAAGCAATGGGCTGAGTCTGACCAAATGCAACATAAGATTATTGACCCCAGCTAAAATATAACTTTTCAGGAAATAACAAACCTCTGCTTTTATAATAAATTTAGATAAGATTACATATATTAAGTGTATATCAAATAGATGGAAACTGTAGTATTAAAAACACTTTACAATAAAATTTTATTTGTTAGATAACATGACCTAACAATAGTTATATGGCAATTCTTCTTCTTAGGGTTAATTTAAAAATTCAATCTGTTAAAATTATTTAATGCACAATGAACAAACATGAATGATCAAGTGTTTGTATTAAATAACATTCACAAACATTAATGAATGTTTTAAAAATGTATTGTTCACTCACTGTAAGATGTTACTAGATCTAACATTGTACAGTAAAGTTTATACAGGAGATAAAATTTGACTGTACTTTTATTTAATCCAAACTGTGTTCATATTTAATTTTAAAGGGCTTTTAAAACCTGCTAGAGATATTGAGCCACGAATTACAACTAACTAAAAAAAAACAAACAAAAAAAACTTTTTCTGATGGACTGATATGACAAACACTGTTAACCATACATTTGTACATTCTCTAACACGCATATTTTGGTTACACAGTTAATTTAAAAGCCTCTGGTGTGTAAAAATAGTAAATACCATTATGTCATCCTGTTTTTTTACAGTAATAAAAGTTATAGGAGCATTAAA
>NW_015544183.1:598454-605912 GCF_001515605.1 Sinocyclocheilus anshuiensis | reverse complement strand
AAACACTGTTAACATACATTTGTACATTCTCTAACACGCATATTTTGGTTACACAGTTCATTTAAAAGCCTCTGGTGTATAAAAATAGTAAATACCATTATGTCCTCCTGTTTTTTACAGTAATGAAATTATAGGAGCATTAAATAGTTAACAGAGAAATCATTTTGAATAAAATTAACAAAATTCATTCTCATGCTCATTATATTAGCGTTAGCCGCGCTTATGCTAACGTCACATTAATGGGGTCGTTTTTCAACCCGCGGACATGAAAAACAACCCGCGGCAACAGTGTTAAAGCAGCCCAATTCCATGGGAAAACCGCGGACTTGGCAACACTGGAAGAGGATAGCTTTCGGATAGCGCATCAAGAACCGGGTTGACCGGGTACTCGGTACCACCGGTACTTAAAAAAACCTGGTACCGTAACGTTTTCATTTTTTTAGTACCGACTTGGTACCGAAATACCGGGTCTTTTGACCACACTAGTCCACAAGGTGGCTACACTAGGCCTTTGTTTCACAATCTAAAAAAGAAATGGAAGAGAAGACGGAACAACAACAAGCTACCTGAGACATTTATCATCATTTTATGATAACATCTGGAGAGAAATAGCTTTGATACTGGTCAAAGATTAAACTTTCTAGTGTGCATGTGTCAGGCGTAGTGAGACTCAATATCGAATGGAGTCTACTTTGAGTGGTTATGTGTTTGGCTGTATGCAAACGCTAAGTGCTCGCATCAAAATTGAAGTATACTTTACCAACCACAATTCCATTTATTTTATGTAAAGATCAGGGGCAAGTAAGTCTGAAATTGGATATAACCCTGAAAGCACAAAAGAGCAAACAGGTGATCTAGAATGGGTAGTATTGTTTCTGTGCTAGTGCATTTATGCATCAGATTGTCATTGAACGGTTCATAAACATATCTGAGCTGTCCTCATTTTTATGTGGGAGAAAGAAGTCTCGTTTTTCGTACCGTGACTGGAGTATTGTAGTACTTTGTGTAACATCTGACTTCCCACACTCTAGCATGTGATGCTGTAGTGGTCATGGGATACAAATGCACTCTGCCCCCCGGGACAATTAATTTAGGGAGCATCATGTAGATTTCTGAACTAGAAGGCCATGAGGGGGTCATGCTTGGATGTTTGGTCTGGACAGATCAATTCTCCCATGCCCCACGCTCAGAGGAAGTAAGGGCTTTGTGGGTAATTGCTGCCCCACAGGATCGTTACAACATAAAGCTGAGCAGGGGTGTGAGATCACTGATTTTTCCTTCCTTTTTTCCACAAATCAATGACTTGGCCTGGCTTCGTGAAATTGTCACACTACAGAATGAAATAAAGGCCTCATCACCTGCCTTTTTTCTTTTAGTCTCTCTCTTTTTCTCTGTCTGTCTCACCCCTCTTCAGTAATAATCTAATTTGAGGTGAGTTTCTTACTCTTTATTCGCCTCCCACATCAGGGCGGGCAGACATTAGATGGTGTTAGATTAAAAAACACTATTTTCTGCTTTTCTTGATCAAGACTAAGATAACCTTCATTCGGGCAGAATGGTAGATAGGCTTCATTGAACATCCTATTCATATCCCAGTGCATGTTAGTGAAATTGCACTTTTTAAGATTAATTTCAAAAAAGGATTCATCCACAAAATGTGCAAGCTACATAGATCTCATAACAACAAATGTGGTCCCAAGAAAAAGATAAAAGGAAAAAAGATTGAGATCGTTTATTTCCCTTGATGTCATTCCAAACCTATTTCAAACTTACTTTCTTGGAAGCAGAAAATTGTATGGACTGTTATAGTACTGTCTTGTCCTTTTTGGAGCTTGACTCCCTCAAATCACTGCTGCGTCTATTGCATGAGAAAGACAGTGAAAACATTAGTACATTTCCCAGTTTATGTTCCATGTAAGAATTATGCATTCATATTTTAAGGCTGGTCCTTAAAAAGTCTTATGCCTAGAAACTGAATTAACCCTGATTATCTATTCAAAGAAGGCCATTTGAATGCCTGTTGCTGGTTACAATAAATTTCTCATTATCCAGGATTTTTTCAGGTTGATGGATAACATTTCATTTTCAAGAATCTTTTTTTATCCATAATAGTATTTTTAAATGTTGAAACCAATTTATAAAATGAACTCTACTGCAGGAAAAGAAAAAATTTCACGCTTGCTTGTTTATTTTCTCTATAATGTTTTGCAGTTGCCATATGAGCTACAGGACATGGTGAACAAGCACATGAAGAGCAGCTTGCCTAACAAGACTCCGGGCTCCCAGGGAGCTCAAGCCCAGGATCCTGACACTCTAAGCCTGACTCCCGCAGACGTAGTGCCCACTTCGGTGATCGCTCGTGTTCTTGAGAAACCGGAGCCCCTGGTGCTCAACTCAGCCCAGTCTAGCAGCAGTGCAGGTCGGCCAGTGGCTGAAGATGTGTTCGTACACGTGGACATGACAGGACCCCAAGACGATAGTGGAGGCCGTGAAAATGGGGGCCCTGTTCATGCCAGGTCTCCTGTGGGACCTAGCTCTGATCAGCAGCATGTAAACGGCATGTGTCAAAGCCAGGGCAGCCTGGATGGTCCAACTGGAGAAGATGGGGCAGCCCCCTCTTTTGAGAAGTTGAATCCTTACCCAGCACCTCCACCACCAAACCCGCTGTACCCTGGTCGCAAAGTGATTGAGTTCTCTTCTGATGACAAAGTCAGGATTCCCAAAAACAGCCCACTGCCCAATTGCACCTACGCTACTCGTCAGGCCATTTCTCTCAGTCTTGTACAGAACGAAGAAGAGGCAGCCGAGCGCCAGCGCACCGTGCCCAATAGCCCTGCTGTATCTGATGGGGGTTGGCGCTCTGGGACCTCCTCATCTTCTGGTGGAGGGCATGCTTCTCACCAGCGCACACCTCCACAGATGGATGCTACGGACACTCTCTCCAGTCATTCGAGTCCCTTTAGCAGCCCCCCTCAGCCTCCGAGCGCCTTTGCAAGCTCTGGTAGCTCTGAGGAGGACCTACTGGCCAACTGGCAGCGCATGTTTGTAGAAAAAACGGCACCATCCACAGAAGGCTCCCTTGTCAACCGCACGTCCTTCAGCAGTGAGACGTTAAAAGATCTCCAAAGAAGTCACAATGGAAAATCAGGAGTAGGGGCTTTGAGAGGTGCTTACTCTGATGGCGAAGAGGGATCCTCAGCCCAGAGCTGGACAGCAAGTAGAGAGTCCAGTTTGGATACAGACACCAGCAGCATGGCAGACCTCCGGGCAAAAAAGACACAATATGGTGGTGACTTTTCCCAGGAAGAGGGTGAACACCTACTGACGGCCCTTGATCCACTTGACAATGATGGTGCTAGTGGTGATACCATGGTCACCATTGAGAGCAGTCCAGCCTCTGCTAAGCGTCAAGAGTTTGCTGAAGATGCCGGCTCAGCAGGAAGTTCAGCTGAGGAGCGAGATATCCTACCCCAGGACTTTCCTGTCATTGGCTCAAGGGTCCTAGCTGCCCTTGAGGATTATGCAGACAAGCCCCCTCGGACTGGCTCCTCACGACCTCTGAAGAGCCCCAAGAGAATGGGGATTCATCACTTGCACCGCAAAGATAGCCTTACCAGAGCTCAAGAGCATGGAAACTTGCTGGACTGAGACTTTCAGGCTTATTCTTCTCTTTTTTTTGTTTGTTTGACCTTGAGTGCTTTTTGTCTTGCTAGCAATCACTAGGCATAGCAGCACACAACAAGTGGAAGGGATCGGATCAGCATTGCTGTAGTTATCCCTGATCATGCTGCTGTCGCTGAGGCATCATTGTAACTCTTCTGTCCTCTCTCTGAGGCATGGAGCTCTTTTATCTGTGGAACCTACGGTTTTGATGGAAACTGTGGTGAAGTACCGGCTGCAACTTCAGTCAGTCCCGCTTTGAGTGGACGGTGCTTCAGGGATCGTACAAGAATGTCATAGTCTGAATTAAGGTGATTTTCACCAGTACAAGACTTGATTCTGTTTGATGTGACGTGATTGAGTGGGCAACAGCAGGACATAACCATACAATCACACTTCTGAAAGAGTTCTTCAGAAGCGACAAGGTTGAGCAGCATTAGGATTGATCCCTGTGGCACTGTGTGGACATGGAACATTTCACATAATGGGTGTTTTGACATTTGCTTTTGCCCTCGGGTGAGAGTTTTCTACCCAGATAATGACATCTTTCCAGTATCCCAGTACAAGTCCTTTGTTGAGATTGGGATGGCACCAAATGGCCACAGCTTCACAGATACCACTGTGTCAGGTATTCTGCTGGTTGAAGAAGATTAAATGTAATCTATGAGACTCTCTTGTCAATTTTCAGTGCCTAACCCTTGCTCTGACAGAGGGGGATCTCCATCACCCTTTAAAAGAACATCTTGTTCCTTTAGCCTACTTATAGTCATCATAAACTGAGAGGATCCTTCACCTCAATTTTTCAGTTACCTCTTTTATCTACCACTGTATTTCAACACCCAACCTAAAGACAGCTTTTGTACTTAATTTGAATTATTAATTAATATTAGAATTTTGATTTTGATGTATTCAGTATGTTTTAATGATCAAGAACTTGGATATACTTCCTGATTTTCATTCTCACCTGTTTTGTTTGACTAATGGTATTTAAAACTGATTTTAAGTAAATATCTAAGAGTTTTTTGTGTATTTATTTATCTTTTGCTGAAGTGTCCCATTACTTCCCTCAAAGCAGTTAAGCACTTGCAGAAGTGTTTAAGAAGTGTTCAGGTTACTGAATTCTGTCATGAAATGAAATGGTATACAATCCCTTACATATTTACACATTAGTTGTTACACAGTAATACAACAGAAATGCAAGCAGTGCTGTATTTGGCATTTGAAATATTTAATCTGGAAAAATTTTTATTTATTTTTTTCATTCAAAGGTCAGTATTTAAGAGTAAAAATACTCTACAAGTAAGGCTAAAACATTTAAATGTGTCATTGGTATTTCATGTCCTCCAATTTAGAGCTGTTAATGTGTCCCCTCGCTGCTGACGGCACAAATTGCTATTCGGAGGGCATATTAATATTTCAAAAACTATGCATATAGTACTGTGTAAAAACACCACAAAAACTTAACGAAGTATTCTGTCTGTTATGATTACATTACTGAATTCTAAAAAAACAAAACAAAAAAACAACAATGAGCTAAAAAGCCGAGACTTCAGCCAGAAACATGGCTTTGTTGGAGAGTGGCACAGACAAGAACACATTATTTAGATGATTTCTGTTTATTTGTTTGCTTTAAACCCTGATTTCAAGAAAAGCCATGTTTTGATCTTAACGAATGTAATCACCTTTATGTAGCATCTATTTTCATTGATTCCTTATTATTCTTTAGCTGATCGTACTGTTGTATGTATTTTAAGGGGAATGTGCATCCCGCCATCATTTGGTTTGTTTTTCTGTGTGTATTTTTGTGTGGAAATCTGATTTCTCATGATTATGGATCATCAGTCTGTCCAGAAGATACTTTCTACATGTTTTTTTTCTTCTTCTTCAGCCATTTCATTTCAAGTCTTGTTGTTCAAATAGCATTTTAACATTTATCAGCTTTTCTCAAACTGAGTTTCAGATGCAACAACTAGAAGCATCCTCATTCTTTTGTTTTGATGAATATATTTTAGAGACGATTAAACTCTGCGTTGCCTTTTTAAGTGCTTGCTTTGTGTTCTTTTTATTTACAGTAAGTTGTAGTCTGTTGACCAGTCATTATCCAGATGTCCCACCCTGGGTCAAGTACTTCATGCAGTAGTGTACTTTAAAAATCAGTGTATTTTTTTTTAGTAAGTGGACACCCCATTCTCTCCACCCATACTGACTTGAGACCTTTGCCCTACTGGTGATACGCAACAGTATTCTTCATGCGTAAGAGTATGTTGTGTACTTGTGATATTTAGGGTTTGTCTATTATTTATGAACATATCAGCGAATCAGAAGGTACAGCAGCATGTATTACTTTTTAACGGTATTCCTGGAAGGACATCAGACTTTTGTAAAATGCTTGCTGTATATATTCACCTCATAGCTGGTCTGCCACAGCCTTGAATAATTCAGCTATATGTAACTCAGTGAAGGGCAGAATGTGCGATCCAAGTCCACACTTACTCTTCTTGTCTTACACTTTGGTCTTCATATGTAGTTATCAGTCTTGCTCTGCAATATATTGGACTGCCATTAATAGCCCATGATTAATTGAAGTGTAACTACCCACCATGCTGAATAATTAATATTTGATCATGTTCTAAAATAGTTCTGTGATGCTTTAAAGTGACAGAGTACAGCCCGTCGGGGTCTCGCATGACGAAATTGACTCTCTTAAATATTTCAGTCTTGCCAGATGTTACACGAACCCCAGGTCATGCAAATAAATACAAAAAAAGACACGACAATGGTCAGGATGTGCAATACACCGATTGCATAAATGAGCCTATCCCCTCTGCTCTCATGCAACTTTAATAACTCAAATTTAATTGCACGCATAAGAGACGTGCACGTCATCTTCTGTAATCCAAGGTGACCCTCTGGCATGCTGTGCGCAAGTCATGCAAATGTTGCTGAGAATTCTAAGAATTAAAAAAAAAAATGTCAAGGTTATCCTCCAACCAACACTCCAATCCGCCTTCTACCTAAAGCTGACGTCTCTGTGATGGAAAAGCGTATTCAATTCATGTTATCTTCTCTTTAACCTTCAAGACGGAGCATAATCTGTACTCCTTTTCCTTTGATCTGATATATGAAAATTTTTATTCATCAGAAGGCCAACTTTCATGTAGTCATCAACAAAATGTAAAATGTCAAGTCAAATTAAGTCTGAAATTAGCCTTTGTTATTGACTAATGCCCTTGTATTAAAGTGACTAATTGAGCCCGTTTACTTTAATACACATTCCTGGTTTTACTGTCATTGGAAATCTTTCATCAAAACATAATTAACTCACTCCCTCTTTGCAATGACTTTCGTTTTTCCACCGACATTAATATTAACCAATAGCCATCGTTAAGCAACATGCATTCAGGTTTCATTCTGGTATGGAATGACTATTCTCGACCCACTCGATTCCTGAATGGCAAAATGAAGTTCTGCCCTAAATTTTGTTGTTGAATATCTGGTTTCTCTTGAAAATGTGTAACATCACGCAATTCTTTGATAAATCTGGATACTGCTTTGTTGGTTGTGTTTCATTTACTTTATTTTATTAAACCTCTGCATTGTTTTTAAGTTTTAAGTTATTGGAGTTTAAAGGGGTCATATGATGCTGCTAAAAAGAACATTATTTTGTGTATTTGGTGTAATGAAATGTTTATGCGGATTAAGGTTAAAAAAACACATTATTTTCCACATACTGTACATTGTTTCTCCTCTATGCCCCGCCTTTCTGAAATGTGTCGATTTTTACAAAGCTCATCGTTC
>NW_015544183.1:558329-594951 GCF_001515605.1 Sinocyclocheilus anshuiensis | reverse complement strand
TGCGTGAACATTTGGGCGGCGTTATGCAAATCTTCCCACATAGTGATGTAGATATGTGGGGGCGTGTTAGAACGAGCCGTTTTTAGGTAGGTGTGGCTGACTCTTAACTTTTATAAAGAATATCTCTTTGGATTTGAGACTTTAGTCTTTGCAACTTTACAGATCTTCTTTATGCACCAAGAGCTTGTAACACTCCAAAGAGAAAGGAACATTTTAAATTGCATCATATGACCCCTTTAAGTTTTGTGATACTTGATTTTACTGTCCTGATGCTTTAACATGGTGGTGAAATTTCATATGATTATGAGGGGATTTTCTAAGGGTGCAAAAAACAATTTCATGTTGATGTTGGCTCACTCAATCCCATTTCATGTGCGTGCATTTTTACAGTTTGTCTTCTGAATTTGTCCATAATTCCTCAGACAGGTTTCTGGTGCATACCGTGTCTATGTGTGCAACTGTAGCAACATGGTGCTGCTTTCCTTGTCATACATTAGTATTGTGTCATTTTCACCATGGTTTAAAATAATTTATTTGGACTTTTACTTGATCAGGTAAAGCTTCCATGGTTGTGTAGATGTACCATGCACAGGTTTTTCCCCTAAAAAAAATTCTTATGACTGGACTTTTATTTTATTTTATTTTATGAATTTGTAAACTGATGTATATTTTGAAACAAATAAAACTATTTTAAACAACCGTTTTGAACTCTTCATATTTGCAGTGTCACCTCCAGGCCCTACTATGATTCATGGATGTGTTTTTTTTGTGCCATGGAGTGGCAGTGCTGATGCAGGAGTGCCCACTGCTGGTCATGAGGGTCCAGTGCTCTGTCTTAAGTGGGTGGATACAAGCACCTAGCAACAGTGTGCCAACAGTCCTTAGTAGTTGTAATTGTCAAAACAATCACAAGCACTAATTAGGGTCAGTAAAGCTTATCAACAGAGCTGACGAGAACTATTTGCTGTTTTGTCTGACAGATTCCAGCATAACTAAATAAATTAACACCTTGAAACTATTTCAAAAGTAGCATCATTAAAAAAAAAAAAAAATCAATTTCCTCTTGTGATCCATTTGTAATTCTAGTAATTGTTTTTTGTGTGTGTGTGCCAAAACTGTTATAACTGTTTGCAGTTTTTAATTGCCTGTATGTATACAACAACACATTTCATGTTACTGGAATATTACTGATAAATCTTTATCTGACTATGGAGGTTATCATATCCAACCTATTTTGCAATGCAAAAGCAAGCGTATTTTCTGTTACTGTGCGCTATAGGTAAATGACTAGAAGAATAAACCGTAGCACTATTTGTGCTACTAACCAGTGTGTTTATGATTACTACAATAACTTAAACTAATATGACACCAAATGTCAGTTTGCAATATCAAGCAGCCTAATGGATTGTTTTTGTAAAGCATTTTCCTATTTCAATGGTCAAAATATCATTAAAATCTCATGTGTTATCTATGAATTAAAAAAGACAATAGACATTTTTGAATGTTTTTCGTTTTTTAATTGTTAAGGGTTCCCTATACTGTTATTGCAATTAATTATTGTTTAGTTTGATTATTATGGTTTTGGGTGTGGTTTAATACATTTTACCAAAAATCTCACTATGCAAATTGTTAATTGTACACTGTAAAAAAAATTCCGTAAAATTTACGGTAAAAAAACGGCAGCTGTGGTAATTACACATAATTTTGCTAGTTACTTACTGTTTTGTTCAGCCAACGAAAAAGCCATACCCATTACCCATGGCGTCTTGGGAATGGACACAGTAGTGCTGTGTTTGATTCCTTAATAATGAATTAGTGTTTTTAGCGATGAATCCTGATTCAGTGACTAACTAAAGATACTTGTCGCCAACTATTGGCGTATCGACACAACCTGCAGAAAGACTCGAGATGATTCCAGACTCATTCAGCATTTATGTGCACTACGTGTCCTGGCTCAGATCTCATTTCAGTTCAATCCAGATTCTTATATAGTTTAGACTAATGCTTATTTCATCATGCTGAATACTTTAGCATACTCCTGTCACTGAAGAGGATTCATTACAGCATTAACCACTGGAAAATTGGCATTCCATTTGTCTCAGGTCTTTAGCAGCTTGGTAGATTGATTAGAGGCCTTTCATTAATTATAGACAACGATCTCCTGCCTTATTATTTGCCGTTCCTGGCAGCTGCTGAATGAGAGCGATAGACATTAGGTTGGTGTTGGTGTCCATTTCCTTATTCAATCCCTGACCGGAAGTAGAGAGCTGCTTAGACAAAGTCCAGGAGGGAACATCAGATATCGCAGTACTTGAGAAGAATTGAACACATAAAGCCAAATAAATGTGCATGGTCAGAAATTTACTTTTCCATCAATGGGCAATATTTGCTCCCTGCAAAAAAAACAACAAAGTGTAAAAAGCAATCTGATGCAAGCATATATCTAAATGTAATTCCTGACACTTTTCATTCATTTTCACATTTCATTTTTATAATAATCATATAATATTTAATTTAATTGTGCAGGGGCAATCTTTGCCCCTTTGTCTTGAATTTGTGAGGCATTTTTGTTCATTTTGGTGGCATTTTTTTGCCACAGGCCCCAGTTTATTTCCAACCCTTATTCAGACATTCAACCAGTATTGGAGTTCCAGCAAAGGAATTTAGCTACAAATTTGTAGTCTTAGAAAATAAATCAGTTGCTATTTAAAATAACGAGAAAGCCTGATAATATTTAATCAGATCCTCAGGAAAAATACTCAGAATTGCAAACTTTAAAAGCCTTTTCTTTTGGATGCATGCCATCCTTTACATGCATAGTGCATATGCAGAAGAAGTTCAACGGCTGAGTGAGATCAAACTATTCTTTATTCAGTCTCTAACTCTGTTCTATATATATTGAACACAATATATTCAAGTAATATCACACAAACAAGAGTGTTGTTGTACTGAATGTCATAATATTCAGACCAACAGCATGATTGCAAGAGAATATTGTCTTTATACAACAGTTATTAATGTTGACGAGTCTTTATATACATATGCCTGGCAACAATTTTTTTTTCCAGAATGAACAAAACATTGAGCTGTATCTGTCACCTAATAACGCACAGAGCTAAAAATTGTAATAGTTCCTCTGATTTAAAATAAGTGACTCTGAATCTAAAATATTATACAAATAAATAAAATTAGATTTTACGTGCAAATTACTGGCCAAATATTACTGTTTATGACTGTGTATTACACACACACACACACATGAATGTTCCTCTGACAAAGCTAGAGAGCCTCAATCCTGCTTTAACACACCTGAATGTAGTTCTCTAGTAATTTTTAATTAGTTTCTAGTAATTTTCAAGTCCTGGATTAGCTTCAGGTGTCTAAAGCCATTTTAGAGCAAATATATAGAGATAATGAATATTGTTATAATAAATAATGCATACTATTGTACATAAAATAATGCATGTAGTACTGTACCATTATTTGCTCTGGCCATTCTTCTCCTCATCATAAAAGAAAGACCGGATTTTTCTTTGTAAACCCAGATTGTGTGGAAATAAATCTTGCCTCATGCTGCACAAAGCTTGTGAACCACACACTATGGTGGATTCAATTATTTACTCTGCACAAATGCTTTTAATACCCAACTGCATCGGAAATACTCAAAAACTGCGCTGACTCTAAAGGTGATTTCGTAAGAAAAACGGATCTCTAAAAACAGCAAGCTTTTAACCATATCACACTGCTGGGCAGAAACGAAAGAGCAGGTTAAATCTGCATGAAGCACAACGGTCTGCAAAGGCTTAAATGTGGTTCACCGTTGTTCTAAATGGTATAAACAACATAATCAGCTTTGCACAGGAGCTGCTGTAACAGTACTGAAGCACTGAAACATGACGGCGATGTGACTGTAATGGTAATGTCTGCCTTTTTTCATTGTGCTACGGCACTTTTAATGCTTGGATGTATTCCGAGTAGGAGTATCGTATTTACGCTGCACAACTGCCTGAATCCAGATGAAGGAGACTGTGAAAAGATGGTGACATCAAACAGCATTAGAGGACATCAGACACCACACTGAAGCTTCTGAAGTGCACACACCTGTGTAATGGAAACAGACAGGTGTTCACTGCGAGACCGGCCTGTCTGGATCCTATAATCCCCACTGGTCAGGTGGGAGCAATATAAGTGCAGTCACTTATTACACAGCTTTACAACAAAGAAAACAATGTAGATTGTTTTGAATCGAAATTGTTTTATAATTTAGCTTTGTAATTGCTTTTGTAAGTAAAAATGATTTACAATCGCTTGCCAAGCAACAAGATGAACACTGCAACAATATTACAGTAATATTAATACAGACGTCATCTGAGGTCATTTTCACTGCAGTTAAACACCGAGATCAAGATGGCACCAGTTGCGTTTGTATGAAACAAGACAGCATGTCTCACCACACCGGTTTCACTTACCCGGATGAGTGGATTGATATTACAACGTTGCCTTGGATAATAATAAGCTGTGTCCCAATTCAGAGGCTGCATTCTTCGCAGGCTACACTCAAAAACTGAATGCGTCACAGCTGTGGGACAAAGGCTGTCCAATTTCAAAAGGCTCCTTCAAATACAGCCTCAAAATGCGTCCTTTGTTTCCTGGGTCATGAAGGATATATATACCAAAAAATGGCTGCCCACTGCTCCGGGTGTGTGTTCACGGTGTTTGTGTGTGTTCACTGTGTGTGTGCACTTGGATTAGTTAAATGCAGAGCACAAATTCCGAGTATGGGCACCATACTTGGCTACACGTCACACCACTCACTCACTCACTCACTCACTCACTCACTCACTCACTCACATTCACTCCCCCTCACTCACTCACACACACTCACTCACTCACTCACTCACTCACTCACTCTGAGAGCAAGACAAGACCAGCCAAATTGCTATCAGAAACGCATCTGATTTCATTTTTTTTTTTCACTTTGACTACATAATCATTGTGTTCTAAAATAAAGTGTGAGAGTTTACAATGCTATGATTAATAAAAGCTAGAAGTATTGTTCATTAAGATTGTTAATTTCAACATTTACTAATACATTTTTAAATTTTAAAGTTGTATCTGCTGACATTATTTAATGCACTATGAACTGACATTAATGGGTGAGGTATAATTAACATAATAAGATTTAATGTTAATATGCATTTATTTCTTTTAAAAATATAATACATTTTTATGGGTCAGTACTGTTTTTAGTTTTGTAATAAAGTTCAGCACTATTTTACTTGGAAAGTTGTGTTTGTTTTTATTCAGTATCCATTTATCAGCCAGTGTAGTCCAACCTAGTTATCGTTATCAGAAAAATCCACTATCGGTCCACCTCTAATGCAAACACCATGCGAGCGTCACTATGGGAAGCAGAAAGTGCCCGATTTAACGCCCATCTCTTTACCCCTTGCCCACATGCAACCGGCAGATCTCACCCGTCGGTGGAAGACTAGTACAGTTCAACTCAAACAACACATCATTATCAGTGCTTGGGAGTGAATGGGCACTAATGTGTTATTTTGGTGCAAAATGCTCGTCAAGATTCTCTGATTAGTGAAGATTTCTCTGTAGGATCATGGGTAATGTAGTTTTTCACCACTAATTCCACTGTCAAATGGGATTATTTAAAAAAATAAGTTGAAATAATGTGAGCTGATGGCTTCATCAAAGCATTTACCATTTGACAACCTCCTTTTTCCAACTCAGTGATTCTGTTTTTTAGTTTTTACTGACATGTTGGTGTTATATCTTTCAGTTGGTTGTTATAAGTTGCACTGAGTAAATACAGCTGGATAAAACAAAAACTGTGTCCGTCTTCATTTCAGGCTTCAATGCAACGAAATGTGATTATTTTAAAGGGGGGTGATTATTTTCTATACCCACTGCATGTATATACGAACAATAATAGTAATTCCTCCCCCTAAATTTTTAAGTCTGACCTGACATGAAGGGGTCAGGATTTGGATTTGTTTGTAGACACAACAAGAACAAAAAAGCAGAGCAAAAAGCATTTAAAAAGGTGTAAACTGATTTATTCCGACATCAGGCCATCATATCACCCCTATACAGCTCATCTAAAAGAGTATACTGTTATCTGTTAAATACTCATTTATAAATAGACTGTACATCTGTAAAATAAATAATTCACTATTGCGCATTATAAGTCACTTGGTGTTTAAGGTTTTTGTTCCAGCTTTGAACTGTCTTGCGCTAAGTACTACAGGTCATGCGGCGTGAGAGGTCGCACACTATCTGGTGGTCTCGCAGTAGTTGTACAGTGCAAACACAAAGCATCGGAAGCTCCAGTTTCACATCTCAGTCTCTGCCAAAAAGCTCTCACCCAGTCCTGATGTCATCAGGACCATCTGGGAGCTGGAAGAGTCTGGAAGGGTCAGAGACAATTCGGTAAATGTCTGAAATGTTTGAAGAGGACAGGAAAAGGCTATTCCAGCTCTACTAAAGATTCTTCTTTCTAGGGATAGTTCACGTTCTCTCATCTTTTACTCACCCTCAAAACTTCATTTTTTGATTAGTAATATGCATTGCTAAGAACTTCATTTGGACAACTTTAAAGGTGATTTTCTCAATATTTTGATTTTTTTGCACCCTCAGATTCAAATAGTTGTATCTCGGCCAAATATTGTCCTGTCCTAACAAACCATACATCAATGGAAAGCTTATTTATTCAGCTTTATTCAGCTTTCAGATGATGTATAAACCTCAATTTCGAAAAATTTACACTTAATGGTTTTGTGGTCCAGGGTCACATATTCTTACCTAGGCTGCATTTGTTTGATCAAAAATACAGTACAGTAAAACTGTAATATTGTGAAATGTTATTACAGTTTCAAATAATAAATATTCCTGTGATCAAAGCTGAACGTTCAGCACCATTGCTTCAGTATTCAGTGTCACATGATCTGTCAGAAATCATTCTAATATGCTGATTTGCTCAGGAAACATTTGTATTATTTTCAATGTTAAAAACAAATGTGCTGTCAAATTTTTGTGCAACTGTTTTTTGTTGTTGTTGTTGCAAGATTCTCTGATGAACATTAGAACAGCATTTATTTGAAAACAAAGAGCAACAATGCAAATGTCTTTAGTCACTTTTGATCATTTTAACGTGTCCTTTCTGAGTAAATGTATTCATTTCTTTATAAAAAAGAATATTACTGACCCCAAACTTTTGAAGAGGCATGTGCAGTAACGGAAATGAGAGGGGACTGGGTCTTTCAGGCTCCAAAATGACAAAAAAAAACATAAAAGTACCAAAAAAGTAATCCATGCGACAACAAAAATCATTAACGTATGACAAAAATTTAGGCTACTGAAAATGCGTATAACAGTCTTTCTGTAAAGATGTGGCACCATTGACGTCATTGGTTTTAGTGATACGGAGTACTTGTTTGATACTTTTAAGGTGCTTGTTTTGTCAGCTCCAGTCCCCATTCACTTTCATTATATGGAAAAGAATGGTCAGGATTTGCTTCCAAAACTCTTTTCTTTTGCGCAAAAAAGAAAGTCAGATAGGTTTGGAGTGACATGAGGGTGAGCGATGACAGAAGGATCCTTTTTGGCTGAACTATTCCTTTAAAATGTACCCTTACTAATAATACCTCTAAGCCTAATGACTTTAGGATATACAGGACAGAAAACACACAGCTTGGCCATTATAAGCAATTCATATTTCTATTTCGTAAGTAGAAATGATCTCTCCTAAATAATGCATGAGTAATGTCAATTTCTGTACTTCCCTTTTGCCCCAGCCTCTTAGAACCAGTTACTCCAGGAAAGTCATCCACACACAAAGAGGGAAAGAGAAAGCGGAAGAGAAATCTAAATGAAACAGTCTTGAAGCAAAGAGAACAGGCTGAGAGAGTGAGGCTGGTCAGCCCTTACTGCTGTGGGGAACCCAGGCTGGTTTCTCCCTGGGGGTCACCGAGCTTCCGCGCGCCTCTCCGTCTTTATCTTCCTCCTCCTCGCCTTCAGAGAGGAGATCTGAGATCTGCTGCTGCAGCTCAGGACTAATGTCGTTCTCGGCTAGAACCAGCACACGCAGGCTGGTGGGGTAGTTCTCCACCATGTCTAGGAAGACCTGATCATAGAGAGACAGGGAAAGGCCTGACGGAAATGAATATGCTCAAAGCTTGTAAAGAACTGGGAGGAAATGAAGTGCAATGAAACATCTACTGTTGGTTGCAAGTAGCCCCAATGTATCGGTGTTGATGGTAACTGTGATATTTACTAAATTAAATACTGATATTGTGCTAAAAATACACATATGAAATTATCATAAACAGTGCAGCACTTATACGGTTGATACACTTTTGTGCACTTTTGTACAGTTCACCCAAAAAGAAAATTCTGTCATCATTTACTCAGCCTCCACTAGTTCCAAACCTGTGTGAGTTTCTTTCTTCTGTTGAACACAAAAGAAGATATTTTGAAGAATGTTGGTAACCAAACAGTTGACTGGTGGCCATTGACTTCCATAGTAGGAATAGAAAATACTATGGAAGTCAATGGCTACCTACAACTGTTTGGTTACCAACATTCTTCAAAATATCTTCTTCTGTTGAGCACAAAAGAAGAAACTCATACAGGTTTGGAACAAGTGGAGGGTGAGTAAATGATGACAGAATTATACCCCTATAAGCCTCATTTTGGGCAAGTAGGATATATGACCTGTGAACTTTAGTTACACAAGTGTAATATAAAAAGGTAGTGGCATCAGATGATTGGGTGCAAAGATTTTCCATGAACAAATGTAATTATGGAGTCATTGGCTTCTCTTGCCTCTAGCTCCCTGCAGGAAAAGTGAGACTCAAATGCTTCTCTGGATTTTCAGCTAAGCTGCCCAGACGCATACAGAACCAACAGACCTTCAGTGCTGAAAACATAATCAAATTAGACCACAGGTCGCCAACTGGCAGACTCCGGTCTGAATCCGGACCGCAAGATGCGTCCAAAAGGACCACGAAGCCTTTTGACACAATGAAATAAATCAATGCAAAATGCTATTTTCTAATAAAATCTAATTTATATCAGGCACATCAAGGTCAGCTCAGTAGAGCCGTTTGGGTCCAATGGCGCCACGGATTGCTACTACAGTAAACTGTTGCTACGGTCAGATGGAGAGCGGCGCGCAGACAGATGAAACTTTCGATGAGTGAAAAACAATGGCATTCTCAAAAATTAGGAAGGTTAACGAGTCCTTAAAAAGTCTTAAATTTAGTTGTATCAAATTTAAGGCCATAAAAAGTCTTAAATGGTACAAGAAAGTCTTAATTATGATTGTCTTAAATTTGGGGACGGAAAGACAAGAATTGCGATATAGTGTAATGTGATGATTAAACTTCAAAAAGTTATGTTTTTACGAAGCAAACATGCAGAGCTGTAAATGTGACCAAAATATAACGCATTATAAAAATGTATCATTTTATAAAACTTTTTGGTTTTGTAAAAACCTGTATCTGAACTGTAAATCATGCTTTTTACAGTTATTTTAATTTTATTTGTCCAGGTCTTAAAAAAGGTCTTAAAAGTCTTAAATTTGAGCTTAAATATCCTGCAGATACCCTGGTCTGGCAAAAACCATCAATTCATGTTTTTAGGTATATAATTGTCCAGACCTCAGCTGGTGGACCTCAGGCTATTTTAGTTGAAGACCCCTAAATTAGACAAAATATGAATGACAGTAAATGACACTGTGCCTTCAGGTAGTTCATTTCTGCAGTCATTTGTATAATAGGTGGTGCTTGGAGGAAACCACATGTCCAAATATGCTCCACATTATCTGAAAAGCAGTGCAACAGATCAGTATCACACGTAATAATTTAAATACTTAATCATCATGATACAGCAAGCACAAATACCCAGATGACCCACTACAACTGCTGACATTCTAAAGCATGGAAAACAATGTACGTTACCATCCCATGAGACCAAAAGGAGCCATCAAATTCACAAAGTCATGTAATGTCCTTCATCAAAATTCATTGCCTAGTATGAAAGTATAGGAATTTAAAACTGCATTCATCTGCACACACACAAAATAATTAATGGTTTGCTTTTAGAACAATGGTCCAAACTTTGTAATTACAACCATCTTGACAGGAGAAGGAACACTGAGAGCATGAATAAGACATTTCCTGTGCAACTTTGCCCTCTAGTGGAGAATTATGAAATAATAATCCTTTGCCAATTCTACCTCCTGTTGACAGTCTCAAAGAAAACAGAAGATAAGAGAGCTTCTAAAGGAATAGTTCATCTGTTTAGTGATGTCATAAGTTATGTTGTGTTGACCTTGTGATGTTTTCTTTCTTTCATGGAACACATATATAGATGTATAAACCCAGACATTCTGTTTGACATCTCATTTTTTGTTTCACAAAAGAAATATAATAAAATGAGGCCGCAATGAGGGTGACAGAGGAATTATGGCTTAAAGTTGTGCTTAATCCATTATTTTCCCCCACAGTGCTATTTTTCAGCAGGTGGTGATAGGAAAAGCTTTTGGATTACTCATCTGGTTTATAAAGTACATATCTGATCTACATCTCCTTTCAAGGGCAAAATGAACGAAGCCACTGCACAGATTACATTACATTACATGCATCACACAGCACTTACCCACATGAATTTACACATAATTCAGCACTGATTTAAAGTCCTACGAATAGTGTTTACTCTTCCGGAAATTCAAGTGAACTCCATGGTAGTTTCTTTGTTTAGTATCTGTGATGCAGGAGTGGCAGGGAATTTAGAATTGGATTCTAATATGCACTAATATTAGTTTTGGAGATCATACTATTTTCTTCCTTTACAATTAACCTAAAAATTAAAATTCTCATCATTTCTTCTGTGGAATTCTGAGGAATAATCACATTCTTCAGGATATTCTTAAAGGGGTCATAGGATGCCCATTTTCCACAAGTTGATATGATTCTTTAGGGTCTTAATGAAAAGTCTGTAACATAGTTTGGTTAAAATGTCTCAATGGTAGTGTAAAAAACACCTTTTTTACCCTGTCAAAAACAGCTCTTTTCAGATCAAGCCGTTTTTGTAGCATTTTCCTTTAAATGTTAATGAGCTCTGCTGACCCCGCCCCTCTCTTCCGAGCTGCTCTCTGAGGGACTGTTTACTTTAGCCGCATTCATCGTGAAACTTGCTAATTAGCACATTATTTCTAAAGGCGATTTGCAAAGATTCATTACAAAACATTATACTCGCTTCTTCTGTAGATGAGGCTGGATCAGGAATGATTTGTGCGAACATAGACGCATTTATGTAGATCGGGGGAGCATTCCCTTCAGAAACAATGCCTGTTTTTGTGATGTCACACAGACAGGCATCTGAGATCGGCTCGATTTGAGAAAAGGGAAAACATTTAACCAGATTAAAAAAAAAACACTGGGTGGATTTTTATCATTATAGGGTGGTTGTGTACACACACTGCCAACACACCTTTCAGTTCAAACAACTTGTAAATGTGCATGTAGCATCCTATGACCCCTTTAAAAGATTTACACAACAAAGATTTTTCAATGTTTTTTAAGACACTTACAGTATGCTCATCAAGGCTGCATTTATTTGATCAAAATACAGTAAAAATATTGTTACCATTTAAAGTAACCATTTTCTATTCGAATAGATTTTAAAATGTAACTTATTCTTCTGATGTAAAGCTGAATTTTCAGCATCATTACTCCAGTCTTCAGAAATCATTCTAATATGCTGATTTGCTGCTCAAGAAACATTTATTATCATCATCAATGTTGAAACCAGTTGTACTGCTTAATATTTTTGTGGCAACTTTGAAACAAAAGTTCAAAATAACAGATTTTTCGGAATGGAAATATTTTGTAAGATTATAAATGTCTTTACTGTTACTTTTGATCATTTTAATGCATCCTTGCTGAATAAAAGTATTCTTTTATTTAACAAAAACTTACTGACACCTAACCTTTAAACAATAGTGTACCTTTTATGTTCCGCAGAAGAAGAAAAAAAGTCATACGGGTGTGGAAAGAAAAAAGAGGGTGAGTAAATGATGACAGGGTGTTTGGGTGAACTGTCCCTTTAAGGCATGTTCTCAGCCTGCATTTTATTATGATACTCTATATATAATGTAAATGTTAAGAAAAAAAATCCTAATCAATTTGAATAAATATAGTCAAAAACCACCATGTTTCATGAAGCAGTTCTGAGTTTGGAATATACCTGTGCTGACTGATTGGTGAGGCCGGTTCCCTCCAAGTCCAGAACTTCTAGAGTTCGACTGGATGAGACAGCGACAGCCAGCATCCCAGCGATGTGATCCCCTGGAAACCACAAGCAACGGGAAAAGCTGAGACAGAGACTCCGAGTGCAAGGTGCAAACCAAGTGGTTTCCAAAGTGCAAACCCAGCATTTCTCCGGCAGAAAAATTTGCACGCTTGGGTGGCATTTTCATTCAAATAAATGTCTGTATATATATAACATCTACACCATTCACTATACTTCAGGCAAAGACTTGCTTCCTTGAATTAATTGTTAAATAGATTTATGTCAAACTAAGACACACAATTAACTTTACAAATGTTTAGTAAACTATTGAGCTTATTAATACTGATCAAAATAATATCATGTCCAGCATACATCCATACCTCAAAACGGCTGAAAATAACTCACCTAAGGGATTGTAGTCGAGGTTGAGGACCCGTAACTGTGAGCTATGAGCCACGGCGATGGCCAGTTGAGCCCAACCCTGCGTGCTGATGGCTGGGTTGGCACTCAGTGTAAGCTCTTTAAGCCCTGTGCAGTATTATCGATCGCATAAAAGAGCATTGTTAATTCACCATAGATCCAAGCCTGCTGCTAGATTTAAAGCTACTACTACTACAGTATTTTTCATTTGGATATACATTATTCATAGAATTGTACCAATTTCCCCAAATTACACACAGAAAAACCACTCTCAAAATCAATGGAAACCTTACACACAGTCTTTCAATCAATGTTTTACAATCTGAATATCAACATTTGGAAGATATAGTCATTTGAAACAGTTTTGAAGTTAATTAATCTAATTTAGCATCTCTGGAAAATAGTAATCTGTGACATTATACTATGTAGATTAACAAAGGTTAATGAGGAATTAGTGGACACATTCATGTTCTTAGATTTATGGAGTGAAAATATTGTTTGGCATGTTGTTACTAGTGTTATTATTATTTTTTTTTAATGTAATTCATTGGGTTACTAGTGAATAATTCCGTGAGTTTGATGTACATATTGTTGCTATTATGACATTTTCAATTAAATATATATATATATATATATATATATACACTCCAGTAATTCCACTGTATATATGAATTCCAGTACCTCCTACATTATTATCCTCCAGTATTTAATTGAAAATGTCATAATAGCAACAATATGTACATCACACTCATGGAATTACTCACTAATAACCCAATGAATTACAATAAGTATTACATTAAAAAAAAAAAACACTAGTAACAACATGCCAAACAATATTTTTCACTCCACAAATCTAAAAACATGAATGTGTCCACTAATTCCTCATTAACAAATGTCTATATATTTCTGGCATATTAGCATAAGCAAATGGTGCCTTGGTGTATTGATTCAGCCAACTGAAAACTGCTGTAACATACACTAAGAACTCTAACATAATGTATAATATGACTAACTGCTTATTTAATCTTAATGTATCACAAAGGTTTTTTGTATGGAAACTATCTTTAATAAACACTGTTTTCTGGTGAAGCTGTGATGTTTTACCCGATTTGGCTCCATCCGGAGGAAGCATGCCACAAATGAGACGAGCTGCCTCATCTCCAAGCATGCAGTCCCCCAAATCCAAGGACACCAGTGAGGGGTGAGCGGAGAGGGCTCCATTCAGGGTGACCAGTCCTGCATCTAAAAGTGGACTTCCGTGGAGACTATAAAGGCACAGGAAAAGCGTACAGAGACGGACATTATGTTCTGTGCTACATTTGCATTCCCTGAAGAAAATGACAATGCTTTCAAAGCAGCAAAAGTGTTTCAAATGTTGGTTCTGCATTACAACAACAAAAACATTTTTTTTTAAATGCAGCAGCAGAATCACAATCGCTGTTGTCAGGACACTCAGCTCTTGTTTTCTATCAGCTGTGTACGAGAATAAACAAATTGTGGATTATGTGTGGCTTTTTGAAACAATTATTTGAACTAATTAGAAATTAGAGGTGAAATCTCTATGAGACCACCACCAACTTGAGGTGACAGTAGAAGTTGTACATCTCTATAGGAATTACATTTTTCTAAACAATATTTCCCACACATCGACTTTACTTGGGCTAAGTATATTTGGAGAAACATTTTTGCTTTTATTAGTTTTATCCTCTTATACTTTTTTAATCTGCCCGAAATAATGAAACCACCCGCAATCGATTAACTATAAAATCTGTGTCCCGTTCACTGAAAGAGACATTATAGGACAAAGCAAGGAGAACTCTACTATTTAAATGCTGTAATTTTGAATAATTTACAATGCATAATAATGCATAATATGAGTATGTAATTACATGTAATAGTAGCCTGTAATTAAAATGAATTTCAATAAATAAAAATATTGTTAAAAATCACACATTATTTGTCACATGTAGTAGACCATTTTTGTGCCTTGGGTAATAGGAGGATTTTCCACCCTGCTACCACCGCAAGTATATTTCAAACCTGGGAAGCACTGAAAAACATGTTAAAAATAGACTGAGCAGACAGGTAGGATAGTTACATTTCCCTATGTAGGAAATTAATATGGAATATGTCACACACAATAAAAAAAAAAAAAAAAAAAACTTGACTTTGCGAAAAGACCAATCACAATTCAGTATGCAAACGATCTGAGAAACACTACCAGCCTCAGTGTGCTAATATTACGGTGACGTAATCGAAATCCCTTGGAACTGGATAGCAAACTTTCTAACAATGCATGTCAACGGGAGTCCTTCAAACTTTCATTTCATAAACACGAATAATAGCTATACTTTATATAGCACATTTAAGAAAATTAAGAACTAAGTATACAATTTTTGACAGAAATGCTGAAATGTTTTATTTATTTTTTGTGCATTGCTAGGTTTCGTTCTACATATTTACTCATTTAGCGGACGTACAAACGAGGAATATCGCAATCAATTTGTCATAAGAGCCAACAATACTGATAGTACACAATGCCTATTTTAAAGTTTAGGGTAGATTAGTAGGGTAGACACTGGATGTGGTTTGGAGGTTGTCTTGTCAAAGTCAAAAAATCCCACCAGTGATACTGCGCTTTCGAAATATCTCGATTGCCTTCTTCAATTTAATTCTGTTTATTGGCTGGCTGACAGAAAACTTCTCCTCGTTAATAACCTATCGCCAGCAATATAATAATAGTGACGGTTGCATGCACTCACAACAGGGTCTGGACGGATCTGTTGGCCTTCAGAGCATCTGCCAGCTGCTTGGTCCGGTCGATGGTGGACACCACGCCGAGGTTCAGGTTCAGTTGAGCGAGAGAGTGCGACTCCGCCACGCCGCGACACAGGCGGCCGAAGTCCCGGTCGGACAGCTGACAGCCGCGCACCGACAGCAGCCGCACGCTGTTCTCCTTCAGGCTGTCGCATATGTCTTTGATTTCAGCACCGGACAGCGCCTCTCCCGTTATCTGAATAGAGCCCGGCAGCATTTCGGTGGTGTCAAGCTAGATTAACGGGCATTATGGATCCTGGAGGTCGGATCCGCAATGTCTAATCCAGTGCACCAGCTTCAGGCTCGGGATCTCGCGGAAGGTGTGGTGCTGGTGCTGCCTACTTCAGCGTTTTGTGCTTCCTCTGCGTTTGCCTCCCGACATGCTCAAGGCTGTGAACCAAAGATGATGATGATGATGCTGGTGCTGTCGGTTACTATGGGCACCCTCTAAACGTCGCTCACGTTAAATTGTCCCCAACTCACCAACGAAACAGGCTTTAGGCGACTCCAGGTTTGAGGTAATCCGCCTGACCGCGATGCTGGGATTGGCCGCAGAGAGAGAACGTGTCTGTGAAAATGGGCACGAGCTCTTGAGGTAACGCGTGTAGCCTTCATCTATTCAACTGTATGGATGATTGCTTGCGTCCTCCTGGAAGTGGGTTGCATTCATTGCATGAAATAAAACACCGGGGCAAGTTGTCACACACTTCACCCTATGAACGCTTGTCAGAGCAGGTTTATTTTAGAAGGTGAATTTCTATACATACCATATACAGACAAGTCCTCACTACGAATAAATAAAACATAAATAAATAAATATTTTTCACAGTTATTCCTCATGAAAAAAGAGAGATTATTTGAATATTTACAGTTGATTTAACACTGTAGGCTAGTGGGATGTAAATTGTCACCGTGGGAAAATGCCTATAGATTTTGCAACAAAATATAAACAACACAAAAGAACTTATAAGTTATTTGAAACAAAGCAACTTGTAACACATCAAAAATGTAAAAAGTAAATAAAATGTATTTACAAGTTACAAAACACCTGACATTAATGAAAAATGCCTTTTGTTCTGACAGTAACCACTCAGTTAACCCTGCTATATCTGATACTGAATTTTCAGCAGCCATTACTACAGTCTTCAGTGTCACACGATCCTTCAGAAATCATTCTAATATGCTGATTTGTTATCAATATTGGAAACAGTTGCGCTGCTTAATATATATATATTATCCTGAAAAAGGTATCACAGGTTCCAAAAAATATTAAAGGGGTCATATGATGCGATTTCAACTTGCTGAAAATTCAGCTTTGCATCACAGCAATAAATTATATTTTAAAGTATATTAAAATAGAAAACCACTATTTTAAATGGTAATATTTTAAAATATTACTGTTTTTTTCTGTATTTCTGATGAAATAAATGCAGCCATAAACAGAAAAGACTTCTTTAAAAAACATTACAAATATTACTGATCCCAAACTTTTGAACAGCAGTGTATATATATATATATATATATATAGGTATACTGTAGTCATGCACCTACATTTTATTAATATTATTTTTGGCCACAGGCTCTAGTCTCATTTATTGAAGGTAATTTTAGACTGGCTCTACAGAGCAATTAAAGCAGTTCAGTAGTTTAACCTACTTTTCAAACTTTTAGATGCAAATTTGAAACACTTTTATTTCAGGAAGCACAATAAGAGGCCTTTGCCATTTCACTTCAAAGGTTTCTCTTCTGGGACTGTTTGAAAGCACTCTTTTATTCTTTGTAAGCTTTTATTTAGAGAGGTCATGTTATTCTATTTATTTTTTACATTTAAAAAAAAAAAAATCCTCAAAATTCCACTTATAAAATTTGTCGCGTCTTTTAAAACAAAACAAAAATAGCTTTTAAAGCAAAGCGACTGGGACTGTGATGCATAGAGCCCCTGCATGACGATAGCTGGTCTCTAACGTTTTTCATTCGATTTATTTTTTTTGCTGTTTCTCATTTTGATGCTGGGTTTGATACGGGGCTGAGGATGTGGACAGGCTCTGAGCTCTCTGATTTGGCGGGCTCATGTGAGGGCCTTGAGTTCCCTGTCAGGATCACATTCATCCAATCCTGTGTTTAATCCACTCTGCTTTTTCTAGACTGGATGGTCCACAAATGGCCTGCATGGAGAAGAAAAGCAAGACAATTCTTCACATTGTCTATTACATCCTAGTCTTTTTTTTTCTTCATCAGTATAACAAGAACATTAAAATGAACTCTACATACTACAAATAATCTAGAACTGAAGATATATGACAGCATAAATGTAGTTTCCTACTTTGCCTGTTCCACACCGGAAATCACCGATTGAATGAATCTCCTGCACCTCTCCAATGTAGATCATTTCTAATGAACTCATGTTGTAACATCTGCTCTAACGTCAGCCATTTAGTTGGATCCCGGGTTAGGCACTGGCTAATCAGATCACTGATTTCTGTACAAATTTTAAGGAGAGAGCTGGTTAGTCATGACCATGTGACACTAATGTTGGCATGTATGAAACATGATTAAGAGATTTCTTTCTTCAAAATGAGGTAATAGCAGAATGTTGGGGACCATAGTTATTACAGATAAATAAAACGATTAATTCCATTAAAAACATTTTGGTTGAACGGAAATAAAATACAAACGTAAAAGGCAACATTTCTATTTTTCATTTATTTTACCTTGATGTACTAAAATAACTAAAACAATTTTTTTTAAAATAAAAATTCATAAACCCTATATAGGCATATTAAAAAAATAACAATAAAAAATACAACTTTAGCTAAAAGTAAACTGAAAACAGAAAATATAAAAATAAAAAAAATAAAATCTATAATAGTATATCAATGATAATAAAATAACACTGGGGACTTACAGAAAAAAGGAAAAGCTGGAAGGCTGCAGAGTAAATGAATGAAGACTGGGGCTGTCATAACATTGTGGTGAAAATGTGTAAAAAAAAAGTGTGTCACCAGTGTTACTTTTCAGAATTTCTGGTCACAGATGTAACCAAAGGGATTATATTGGTGAAACATGCAAGCTCAAGTGACAATGAAACACAACTACTGAAACGTCTATCATCACATATTAAAAACTACTAATAAAATTACGGACAGTGTACAGCACATACTCTGCACTGCAGAATTACAGTCAAATACTGGCATCCTACAATGATTCAATCATTCAATCAAACAAGGAGAAAGTCATCCATCAGTACTGCAGAGGATAAATGTAATAGGGCTTTATGAACACTCAAGTCCATACAATTTAAGAAAATAAATGTAAAAAGTGGCAAAATATTTAGTCTACTGTCAATTATAGAAATGTATACTGTTCTGTGCATTCAACTGATTAGTAAACATTTGTTTTGTACTTTAACTGCAGGGAATGCTTTTTAACTAACTGGAAACACTACATCCCAAAGCTGCTCTACTGGATTGAGATCTGGTGACTGTAGTCAACTCATTTTCAGGTTCAAGAAACCAGTTTGAGATGATTCGAGCTTTGTGACATGGCGTGTGATCCTGCTGGAAGTAGCCATGGGTCTGTGGTCATAAAGGGACAGACATGGTTAGCAACAATCAGGCATGCTGAGGCATTTAAACAATGCTCAATTGGTATTGAGCCCAAAGTGTGCCAAGAAAATATCCTCCACACCACCACACAGCCTGAACCATTGATTCAAGGCAGGATGGATCCATGCTTTCATGTCGTTTAAGCCAAATTCTGTCCATATCACTCGTCAGCAGAAATCCAGACTCGGGCAACCCTTTTCCAATTTTCTCTAAGTCCAATTTTGGTGAGCCCATGTGAATTATATTGAGCTGCTGTAGCCCATCTGCTTCAAAGTTCAATGTCTTGTGCGTTCAGAGATGCTCTTCTGCATACCTCAGTTGTAACAAGTGATTATTTCAGTTAGGGCTGCACGATTCGATTATTCCCTTGAAATTGTAATTGCGATTATTAATTACTATCATCACAATTTACATTGAATGATGTTTATACCAATGTTTGATGCAACTGCATGCCATATTTTTATATGAAAAAATAAACAAGCTGAAAACACTAACTGAAAAACCTTTAGTGCTTTTCTATAGTTTTAAGCCTCAAATGTCAAATATACATTGGATTCGTTTCTTCTTTAAATTATAAAAAAGTAAAAATATGAATGGTATTATGATGTTATACTAAAACTAAAACAATGGAAAAACCCTTAAGATAACATGTAGAAAGAAAAAAACATATCTTAAGCGTGCAGAATAACATAAGTGGACTTTGAACGATTAATTGCCGCTTTGAACGATTACGTAATTGTGGCATCCATAATTGTAATTGCGATTAGAAATTCAATTA
This sequence comes from Sinocyclocheilus anshuiensis, assembly GCF_001515605.1. NCBI lineage: Eukaryota > Metazoa > Chordata > Actinopteri > Cypriniformes > Cyprinidae > Sinocyclocheilus > Sinocyclocheilus anshuiensis. The sequence goes on along the minus strand of NW_015544183.1, from coordinate 575,019 downwards.
ATTGTGCAGCCCTAATTTGAGTTATTAGGTTATTTGAGTTGCCTTTCTATCAGCTTGAACCAGTCTGGCCGTTCTCCTCTAACCTCTGGCATCATCAAAGCATTTTCAGCCATAGAACTGCCACTCACTGGATATTTTCTCTTTTTCAGAACATCCTCTGTAAACCCTTGAGATGGTTGTGCATAAAAATCCCAGTAGATCAGCAATTTCTGAAATGAGATCTGCTGGTCTGGCCATGCCACATTCAAAGTCCCTTGAACCAGCTTTCTTCCTCATTCTGATGCTCAGTTTAAAATTCAGCAGGGGTGCGTTTCCCGAAAGCAACTATGGTCGCAAGTTCCGTCGTTACCAATAGATTTCAATGGAACTAACTACCATAGTTAGCTAATGGTGCGTTCAAGTCATGTCGGATAGATCGTATTTACGAGTTGAACGCACATGAACGCCACCACAAAGTCGTTATTACGAGTGGGAAACTCTAAATTTTCTTTAAGCCCCGAGTTTCTGAGTTGGGGGCGTGTCAAAGAGAAACATGGCGGAATCGATGGATGCAACGTCTGTAGTTGACGGTAAATTTTTGTTTAAATTGATAGTTTAGTTGTCCTATAAAGATTGCCAAAGTAAAACATAAATCACAATACTTATAGGTATTAAGCAGTGACGACATTGTCAGGCTTTTTATTTACAAAAAATACGCTTTTTGAATGTGGCAGGATTGCAATATAACAATTAATAACAAGTTTTTATGCGATACAGATTAAAGTGGCTTCATAAATAACTTTTTTAAAATATTAAAAACGCAAAACACACCTGATTCGAATTATTTGCTCTTCATTTTCTATAAGCAGAGTTAACGTATTTTCTTGTAGTTTATTAAAAGAAGGTACACCGCCATCTTGTGCCGACTAAACCGACTTGATGTCGTAATTACAACTTGTCAACTCGTAAGTACGAACGTCCCAGGAGGACTTGAACGCAGCATAACAATGCTTTTGGGAAACGCACCCCGGATCGACCATGCCATGCAGTTACTGCTATGTGATTGGCTGATTAGATATTTGCATTAACGAGCAGTTGAACAGGTGTACCTAATAAACCAAGTTGCAGGAGAGTGTATGAAGCATGGATGTTCCTACAGTTCACTGGCTCTCAGTGAATGCATATTTAGAGTTGTACAGTACAGGTGCATCGACATCTATGAAACTATTTCCGCTATGTTTATCTCAGAGCAGCTTTCATTATGCTACATCAAATGATTTGGAGTTGTGACCATGTTTAGGTTTAGCAAAACCTTACTGTTTAGAGCATCAGCTACTGTTCTGTGCAATATTAATACAACATACTGTGGGTATTATTTAATCGCTTTAACTGTGGAGTCTAAATTCCAAGTATTAAACATATCCTGGCATGACACCTCTGATCACAAATAAGGACAACGACGTTTCTTTATTTTCTCTTTACAAGAACCCTTTAAATAAGAAGCTCACATGTAGAAGACAACATAATGAGAGAGCAGGAAACCCTCATCCCCAACCATAGCTTTAAATAGCAGGAATCAGACTGCAAAGGCTGGTTAAATATGGATTAGGAAAAAAAAAAAGATAGCATGCACCATAACAATCTTTCTCATCTTCAAAGAAAATATCGTTGCATTTCTGTATTTCTATGCACTTTGCTTTCCGATTAAGGTTTCTCTATCGAGTCTTGATAAAGGCTTCCTTTGCAACTGTGAAAATATCTAAAAAAATTATGCAACAAGATCTGAAAACAGAAGTGTTGTGTGATGTCACTCTGAAACTGAGACAGTTTGTGAGGACAGTCAGTCCACTCTCACAGTGCAGTGTTTAATGTCAACAGGGTTTTAAAAGAATAATTACTAGTATCAGCATCCTCAAGGAATTCTTACATATTCTGAATAAACCATTCTAATATTAGGAGGTCATATGTACTGTAACCCTTAACAAAAAATGATTAAGACATGTGTAGAGTGAATGGGATAGTGTGTCAAAATTGTTGTCTCTTAATAATACGAGCCAAAATCAAGTGAAGCGCCACCCTTTTAGGTCTGTTCGACAGCGTCAGGAACAACATAATAGATACAAAGTGAGCTCAGGCCTAAGGTGCTCAACAGAGACTGCCCCATGATTCTGTTTTGTACACCAGCCTCACTGGACTATGTGACCGACTCAATAGACAAATATATATAATCACTGTGACTGTACAACTGCAGCTATTGACTTGATGGTGGCATTTACAACAGCACTTGCAACAACGGGAACATCTCTGGCCACTCTCTGGATGGGTGGGATGTTAGGTCCTTCCAAAGTATCCAGAATACCTGAAACAGAAAGACACAATGACAAAGCCTGTAACACTGCACAATCTTGACTGTAAGCACAGTAGCCCAATAGCTTAGGCTTTTGATCATGACCATTCAACCCACAGTCATCTTTAGTTAGTCCCTGATTGATTTTTAGACATTTCTGAGGGGAATTTGGCACTAACACTAAAAGGTCATACCATAATGTTGCGACTGCAGTGGATACATTTGTGCTGCCATCAGTGGACAGGATTGCCTTACATTATTTACATGAGAAGGCAACAAATACATGTAGAATAATGCATGTATAAGCCATAAGACTTCATACAAGACAGAAGACGTTCATCCACAGGTAAGAACTACATGTGGACCATGTTTCAGATAAATGAAAGTTTTCAAACTGGCCTCATTCTGATGGGCTAAAAATAAAAAAGGACCACAAACACATACTATAGGTGCTAAATTGTCTCTAAAATTAGATTTAAAAGGGAATTTCAATTACTAAAGATCACAATAATGCCTTGAAGACATTCTGATGCACCATCTCTTTCATTAAATTATTGCTCTAAAGGGATGGCACACTTATGTTAAATTGCTTATTGTATTCATTTGTTTGATAGTCCTTCAGTAAGCAATTCAGTGCTCCAGTGATGTATTTTAACAGTCCAATTGTTACCTTCCTTAAGTATTTCGGATTTAACTGCATTTGCCATGAGAGTGATATAACTGATATTTACTTTATATATTACAAAGTAATATTGCAATTATTTTAATGCAACTTTTATTTTATTTGTAATTCTTCTTCATACGGTGACTCATGATAAGACTATTAAAACATTCCTTTGCATCATCACTCAAAAATGCTCATGGATGTCTCTGCATGCATGTATTAAAATGTTTAATAAAATGTTTTGTATAAAAAATATGTTTAAGCAAATACTGGTGTATATTACTATGTATTGTTGTATTTGTGCATATGAATGAATAATAATGCACAAACATGAATAAATGTTTCTTTGTGTTCATTTAACACTGAAAAGTGAGGAAATTAGTTTTTAATTTCAAATTATTTTACTAGATTTTAACTGTGCTTTTGTTTTTAATAGTACTAAAATGTGAAATGTATTACATTTCTTAGCTCGCTCTCAGACTCATGTCTTACCTTCAACCATCTTATGGTAAGCAAAGTGCAGATAGAGCAGAAAAAGCATGTGAAGAGCAGCCAGGGTCCCACACAAGATGAGGCGAGGAGTCTGACCAACAGTACGGGAAATCAGCACAGCCACCTGTGAGAAAGACAACAAATCAATGAAGATAAAATATGATATGGTGACTACACATCTTACCATAATACATGCATAATCTTAGCCCTCGTTCATTTTTTCTTTACCATGCGTAGAGTAGAGAGTCCTCCAATCACCAGCCAGAGAATGTAGAAGAGCGAGTGGAAGTGGACATTGTAAGTGATGAAAAGGACCATACAGTGGCCAAAGAGACCATAACCCTGAAAACAAAGATAATATGAGACACCCACTCTAAACAAACCGTAAGCTAAACAGCCCTAACATGAAGTGGGCATGTCATATACTCTCTTCATGGGTAATGTGAGGTACTTACTAGCAAAGACAACATCTGTAGCATGGTAATCTGAGCATTGCACAGGTAAGCAAGGAAATAGATGAAGGAAGACACTCCCAGCCAGTATCCAAAACAGGTTCCAATGGCAGTTCCCATCAGCGTACCCTCTCTCTGTTTCAACAACCAAACAAAAATATTTGATCATAAGGGTGTGCGATATAGCAATTTTTGATCGTGGACGATTAAAATGTCTCCATGATCTGCTTTTGAAGAAATATCGTAGTATCGTCCTGCAGCGCACATTCTATCAGTTGCAGTTCTGGCACCTCTGTCTCAATATACTGTTTGACGCGACATATATTCACATCAAATGTTAACTCAGCTCTAGAGTTACACTCATAGGACACAGCACTTATTCGCAATCACAGAAGTACATTACTTGCATGTGCTTTAAAGCCTTGCCAGTTAAACGTTTCATTCGCGTGCTGTTCTGACATGCGCCTGAAGCGCGCGCACACTAAAAAGTCTGTAAATAGTGCCTAATTACAGGACTAAGTTATCTTTCTAGTCTGATTGTTCTAATACTGTCGAAAACACACAAGGTTTACATATAAACACAGTTGTTATGTCTAAAGTGAAAGTCAACTGTTGAGAGAAAAACGGATGCGTGCCTGTGTATTAGATGCATTCAGGTCTTAAAGTGACAGCAGACTAATATTACTAAACATGCTGCCACTTGTCATTAAAGGGATAGTTCACCCCAAAAATTAATTTCTGTCATTATTTGCTCACTCTTATGTTGTCCCAAACCCGCATTCATTTCTTTCTTGTGCTGAACACAAAATTAGATATTTGAAGAATGTGGGTAACCAAACAGTTGCTGGTCCCCATAGACTTTGATAGTTAGGGGAAAAAATACTATGAAAGTCACTGGGGACCAGCAACTGTTTGGAAAGACACCACATTCTTCAAAATAACTTTTATGTTCAACAGAAGAAAGAAATGTATTCAGGTTTAAAACAACTTTATAGAGAATAAATCATAACAGAATTTTAATTTTTGGCTGAACTATCCCTTTAATGTTAATAAAACAACAAAACACAAAGAGAAAAATCACTCACTGCTCTTGACTGAAGAACTTTAATACAGTTGCTTTAATAAGAATTAATGTATAATTTATACAGTGAAGTGTATATAGTGTTTTATTTTTATATTTGTTCATTCAATTTCTTGAAAGCTACTGCTAAATACACGTACAGTACTTGAGAAATAAAGCACTGCTTGTTTTATTTGTATATTATGTATATTTGTAATATGTCTTTGCTCTTATTTTATTTTAAAACAGGGAAACTAGTTTGGCTGTACAGCTCAGACAACTTGCAAAAGAGTAAAACCAAAACGACCAAGAATCGTGATTTTCCTGAAAAAAATAAAATAAAATTGTGATATGATATTTTGCCATATCACCCACCCATATTTGATCATATAATAAAAAAAATCACAATGTGAAATTTTGACACAGACAAACGTGTGGAAAGTTGCTTACAATGACGGTTCCTGACGTCTTCATGCCATGGAGCAGAATAGCCACCATTGTGAACACCAGCATCATTGGTCCATACAGCTCTCCAGCAACTTTCTAGGTTTAAAAGATAAAAAAAAAAAAAAGAACTAACGAAGAAAAAGTACTCATAACTGCTGTTACAAGTCTGCACTGGCCAGTTTAGCTTTTCAAAAAGCTCAAAACTACATAAAATGTGCTGTGACAATGAGGAAAAGACATGCAGATATGCAAAATACAAGTAAAGAGAATAAATTTAAATAACCCTGTAAAGCTTGCAATAGAAAATAATAGAATATATTTGTTTACACACTAAAACCCCTAATAATTAGTAAGATGATAAAACTATTTAAATGCTTAGTTTTATGATCAAAGCTCTTTAGTTTTAATTGTGGGGGGGGCAAAACATATAATGCAACGCAATACAATGACGACTGATAAATGAACAAATAAACATTCCTCAAAAGCCTGATGATCATATTTGATGCTCACATTTTAACACGATTTTTCTAAAAAAAAGAATGTATAGATAATCAAGTAAACCCAAGTTGCTTCAGTCTAGTAAGTGTTCATCTTGTAATAAAATTTTTCCTTTAAAAATCTGTAAAAATCTAACAGCAAAAAGACCTGTGTACCATAACATTTTTACAACTATACTAAAAGACCTTTTACTTACTAAAAGTATAAATGCACAGTCAGTTAACAGAAGAAATGTAGTCGATTATGTACACCAAGTTTTAATTATGTTGATCATTTAGAGGCCTTAGAAATTTGTGTTTCAAATATGATATAGTGGGCTTTACAGGGATAATAACATTAATCTCTCTCGCTCAAGGATGCCACACCCCTGCTCTTCCAATACAATTAAACTTGCTTTCTGTTGTGTATTGCTTACAGCTAAAATGATCAAGTGTCTTACCTGAGGAAAGTTGATCATTCGGACTGGGATCAAGGATTCGATCAACCTGTGGATCAAGCAGTTGGTTAACTGAACCAGAATCAGTGATGCTGCAGCAAAAGACATCGCAAAACCGCTGTTAGAAAGCCTGACATGCATCTTACCGGTTTCTGACTTGATTAGGCTCCACATCAAAGTACGGCCGGAGGATGTCAATATTGGCGTAGAGATTAAATGCTTTTGACGCCTGTTGCTTTCCTGCCTGCCATACCTGTGTGGATACAAGATATATTAGTACTCTCATCAACACAAAGCCAAACAGAACTATTTAAAGGAAAGTTAGACACTTTCCAAAGTGAAAATTGTGTAATATCGATTTCATATCTGCTGTATTGAAATGTGGTTGATACCTCATTTCATGCTCATGTGAATCTTCAAGTGAATGAAACGAGTTCCTAGCCCTCCCTCTAGCTCACCTCATCGGCAACCTGTCTGCCCAACTGTCCCTTCAAGCCCTTCATCCCGAGGAAGTCTCCATATTCTCCGTTGTCCTCCTCTGTAGCTGCTGCCTCGGCGGTCACCTCCTCCTCCTCCTTCATTCGCTGATGCATCTCCCCCATATCCTCAAAGCTGGAACCAGAGGTGTCATCCATATTCTCCATGTCTATCACTGCCGAGCCACTGCCCTGGGGTCAGTCACATTAAAGAACCAACGCTGTGTTACAAAGTCTCACTGTAATTAATTTTGTGAAAAACTCATGAAGCCAACTACACAGTTGTAATACGGTAGAGAATGTGATTATGTAGCATGCAGGACATGTTTATTTTGCGCACAATTTACTAAAGCCCATGATATATTGTGGATGTTAAACTGCAATAATGTTCTTTTAAACATTGTATAATGCTAATACCGTGGGGTTATCTGTACATACGCCAGTCTAACAGCATGTTTCTGAGCTTTTTGTTTTGTTCAATCATTTGCCTCCTCCACTTATACTTGCCTATATGTACAAAATTGTTTACCACAACAGCTATATCACATTGTTGAGTCGTTAGCTTATTATATTATTTCATGCAAAATAGAGGAATATGCAAATTGTGAATGAATATACACACACACACACCATAGTATATATATATATCAAGATACAGTGAAATATACATAGTACCACCACAACAATTTCAAGCGTTCGAGGTCAGACTAAGCCAAGCGCACGAAGCTTGGTTAAGAGAGAGAAAACATGCGTGTATTTCAGAAGTTATGTCACTGTAATAACGATGAGCTGAGGTGAATTAACGTTACCTGGATAATGTTGTTGTCATCAAAACTACCCCATGGCTCCGTATTCGTGTTTGTGCTTCCTTGTGATGCCGACATTGTTTCGCACAAACAGGTTCAAGAATATAACAATAAAGGTTAGCGGCTAGAATGTCAAGACGTTACTGTCTATCGTTTGATTCTGGTGCTCATTGTAGTTTAGCAATCAAATGTTTTGTGTGAATTGTTTTGCCAGCTGTACGGAGCTGGGCTCAAATATTGACGTGATGACGACGACACGTCTGACGCTACTTCCGCCAATAAAAGCGCAGAACAAAACTTACGCATTTGATCAGTCTTGGAACATTCTTCTAATATTTTCATGGTAACGCGTATAGTTATCAATAGATATCAATTACCTACAAAACATTGTCGTTTTAAAGTGTCAACATCGGGTAAGTATACTATGTCATGTCAAAATAAAAGTCATGTGACGTGTTCTCGTGTGTGGTGTTTTGTGATATATATATTTGTTCTCATTTTATTTGAAATTGTGAAATAACATATTTCTTATTTGCTTACCTTTCTGAATTAAATAAATAATTAAAAAAATATATTTGTAATATATAATATAATTTATAATAAATAAAATGGACTGGGTAGAAGATTGCATAATTATTTCGAACAAACAGATTTGATTAACGAAATGTTCGTGTTCAGCATTTAAAACCTCCATCCACACATGCATCGTTAAAAACTCTTCTTGCTCAAGGCACGTATATTAATTAAAATTTGTATTTAGATTTTTATGTATTTTAATTCATTTATTTATAAATTGTTTCCACATGCCACTAGATGGTAGCATTACATTTGAGAACAAAAATTGAGAACGCAATAAATGGGGCGGTAATGCGCCAATAAGATGGATGCCAACCGCCCTTAAAAAAGAAGAAGAAGAAGTATCGCGAGATTACGGTCTCACGTGATTCTCCAAAGCGCCTTTGACATTAACCTCACGACACGAGCGGCGTAGCGCATGAGGGGACGCGGCACTGCGTTCTCGCTGAAGCCTTTATTATATTAACATCACCTTCGCTTCCAAGCTCAACAGGTAGTCCAGGTATGTACACATCGAGACTCCACAATGACATGTTTGTTTTGAGAAATGATTTGACTTTTAGCTAATGCGGCGTCGGAATGTTAATCTGGGTTAGTGGAGGTGAGTGCATGCGAGCGAGCTATATTTGTAACCAGTCCGGCTTTCTTCTGTATTGTTACGGTGATATGTTTAAAATCTCGATAAATGTATACTTAATCTGAGAATCGATTTAATTACAAGTTTAAAAATATATATTTTTATGAATTGATATCAGTTTACTGTGTCCTCGGCAATGTGACGCATAAAAAGGGGGCTACAGACGGGCGACCTGTAGAATATATTTTCAATGTCCACTTCAGATATTGAGTTTTTTTTAAAGCTTTTTTACTTTTTCATATATCTTGATAAAGTGTACACGTATGTGTTCTAATGTTGCGTAATATTCTCAGTCAAGTATTAGATTTCCGACATTGCAAGTAGTGCCTGGTTAAGTGAGAGTTAGTGCAGTGTAGACATAAAAAGGGGGCTACAGACGGGCGACCTGTAGAATATATTTTCAATGTCCACTTCAGATATTGTTTTTTTTAAAGCTTTTTTACTTTTTCATATATCTTGATAAAGTGTACACTTATGTGTTCTAATGTTGCGTAATATTCTCAGTCAAGTATTAGATTTCCGACATTGCAAGTAGCGCCTGGTTAAGTGAAAGTTAGTGCAGTGTAGATATAGATAAGGATAATCATCAAAATGACATGTCATTAAGTTATATAAGCGTAAGGATTTAGTTTGAAGACTTTCACCTACATCCGAACATTGCTTCATTCTCAAGTGGATTTTTAATTTGTTGGCAATGCATACAGATGTTGTTTTTGCTGCATTTGCATCTTAATGTGGACTGACACTCATGCTGTATTTGTTTACAGAGCACTGGATATTGTCATTTTCACCATTACATCGTCTCTAGTGAAATAACAAATCCGCATAAGATGTGGTGTTTAATTGTGGCTATTATTGTCAGTTTTGATAGTTTCACACAGTTCAAAGTTTAGGTCTTACATCAGCGTTTTTGCAGTTGCTGTTATTTTGTCTTTAAAGGCCAGTCAGCATTTAACTGAAGTTTCAGTTCCTCATTCTGATTCCTTGTAAGACAGAAGTTGCCATCTTCACGCAGGGGGCGCAGTGAATTTCAGTTTGTGCTGTGTGCGTGTGTGTGTGTTTTATGGTCGCTTCTGGAAGTCAACGAGTGCATTGCGTTCTGGTCGTGTCGTCAGTCGCGCGCCACTGAGAGTGGGACCCCGTGTACGTGCAGAATCGGTCGGCCGAGAGAGCAGTCCGAGGAAAGGGAGTCTCGGATAAACCGTAGACTTTCATCAAACTAATCGGCACACTTGGACTACATCGACGAGCGTTGTAAATCGCTTGATTGATAGGACGAGGTAGGAACCGAATCGCTATTTTGACATGAGGTTTTAAATAAATCTAGATTAGATGTAAACGCAGTGACTTTCCGTGAACGCCGCTTTTGATGAGCATCTGTGTTTTTGTGTTAATAATGCCAAACAGTGAATTCTTAATAAATATCCATAAGCGTGGCTATTACGTACACTAACCAAAAAGTGTCATGGTATTGTTGTTGGTGTTTGACGTGCGTTATGGCAGTACCATGGTATTTTCTTAAATACCATGGTACTTGAATATGTTAATTACAGTACTATGATATTGCCATCCAATGTAACCACTGTACCTTGGTAGTGCCAGTTATTGTGCATGTTATTGTGTTTTATTAAATCTCAGAGAATTGTAAAAGTGTATTTGTTAGAATAAGCTGTTTTAATTCAAATGTCCAGATAAGGTATTCAGATAAGTATAAGTTCCTCTGCTTTATAATCCATGCATGCAGTCAGGATGGAAGAATCTGGATCTGTGCAGACGAGACTGGGCTTTTATTCTGTCCACCGCATGCTGCATGCAGATGTTGCTGTTTTTATGCTTCTCAAAGATGTTTGTTTTTCTGTATTCTGTTATTGGCTTTCATTACATAAATTGTTTGTATTGTTGCACCTTCAGTCATTAGTCTTTTAAACAATAGCTGTCTGATCTTAGATGCAGCTCAATAGCATCTTAGATCAGACACAGCAGGAAGACGGCTCTTCCTGTTCTAATGGGTGTATACACTTTGTTTTTTCAGATGTTGTTGTTCCCCCCCCCCCACGGGACAAGTTTATTCTTTGTGTTGCACAACTTTCCCAGGAATCTTACGAATTTTGCCCTTGAGACACTGTCAGCTGTATTATATGAAACCTGACGTGTAGCTCTTAAGTTTGGCAGACACATATCAGTACTGACACATTCGCAGGATGTCAGAGAGGCTTTGAGTTCATCGGAAAAAGGCCACAGCTGAAGTTGTCTGATATGGGTTTTATACTACCAGTAAAAAGTTTGTACTGAATGTTTTCCACACCAAATTATAATAACTGCTGTGAATCACTAGAACTATGGAAAAACAGTATTTGATGCATGTCATGTTTTATAGTATGAGGTGCTCTGTACAGTATTAAAGGAGTTCACATAAATGCTGGACGCATAACGTTTGTATTTCCCTGTCTAACTTGTAAAGGTGATGGAGATTTACCGCTGATTACAGAACCGGCTTTACTGATAAGACGCGCGTTAAATATCGCATGCGATTTATCGTGCCGCCCTACTTGTAAATAAAAAAAAAAAAGAAAATTTAATCAATATTTATTTGAAGAAATTAATACAATATTTATATTTAGCTGCAAAAATATTTGCATATATTTCAGTTGGGGGTTCGGTGTCTTGCTCAAGGGCATAATCATAATACTAATCATAAGCATAATCCTTTGGACCAAAAGGTTTTTAAGATTATGAGAATCAGTTTTGATTGGTACGCTGTACAATGCGATTTAATTATAGCAAATTAAACTTGCACAAAATAATGGCAATTAAGTGAAAGAAATGTTTACACAGTTTTTACTAAAATTCACATAACTGGATGATAATTGGCCAGCAGGTTAAAAACTATCAGACCAATTATCACAGTTTCCAAATAAATCAAGCTTTTTTTAAAGTGTGTTTTTTGTTGTTGTTGTTGTTGCTAATAATTGTTACAATTTTTGCCACCATAAACGGTTTTAAAATGTAAACAAATTGAAGACTAAAAACTGAAATGCAGTTATGCCATATTTAAAATGGACATTTACTTACCCTCGTTCTAAACCATTATGATTTTTTTTCTTCTGTGGAGCATGATAGATTTTTTAAATTATATTATAAGTAGTAGTATTTAGAACATCAATGGAAACCCAAAACTGTTTGGTTAGCAACATTTCAAATGATGATCATGTCTGAGTGTACAATGCTTTTAACCAGTCATTTGAGAATAGAGAACGAAGTGATTGATTTTAGCTGGTGTGTTTTGTTTGTCCCGCAGCATGTCACTCATGGGGCAGAGAGAAAAGGCTGCCCTCAGGCAGTGCATTCAGGCCCGGGCCCAGCTGGAGGAGGCCCTCGCTGGGGTCATCAAAGCTGAAGTTCAGCTTAGGAGCAACTCCAGAGAGGTGAGATATGGCAACGTTTTTGTGCTGTGCGTTTTCAGTGCCATTAAGTAAAGATATGAAGTACTGGTCTATTTTTAATCTTTTATTTATATACTTAAATCATGCTTGTGCTATTAACAGTTTAGTGTCTCAGTTATAAACATTATTTATCTTTTCTAGTAGGTGTGAACCGTGAACACTGACTTCTTTAAACATTGTGGCTTCATAATGTGCTTTGTTCATTTAGTGCACAATGAGATGTTATTGTCTTGTTTGTGTTATAAGCATGAAAACATTCATGCATATGACATAATTTGTCACACCTCACAAGCACAGGTAATAATTACTATTTAGATGCAGGTACAGTAGTCTAAAAGGAGTAGGGCTTACTAGACCACAGCTAAACAAGTTAAGAAGTATTAACAATTGAGAAATTGTTTAAAAAATAGTTAGTAGACAAGTATATAGTATTTACACTCATTCACTTAAGCTCTGTTGAAAACCTCAGTGGGTTTCCCCACAATCTCTCAAAACTGAATAAGGACCCTGTTTCTATTATTGTAGACCGTTGCAGGCTGTCCTTCAGCGTCTAGGAGGTGGTGACTTCTTAATTCACCACAGCAGGAGTTGTAAAAACTGCTTGGCATCCGAGTACTTTCAAATCAAATGCAGACGTGACGGGACTCGCACCTGCTAGCATTCACACGTATGTGCCTCTGTCTGCTTACTCACAGGTGAAGTCTCAGCTGCACAGCTGTATCAGTAGACATCTGGAGATCCTTCGCTCTCGTGAGGTCTGGCTGCTGGAGCAGATTGATCTGGTGGAGCAGCTCAAAGGAGAAACTTTACATCAGCAGCTACAGCAGCTGCATTTGGTGAGTTTTAAGGAATTTTACTGAGCATTATTACATTTTCAGTTTGGACAAGAAGTGATCATTTGTACACACAGCCATCTGTCAGTCAGGAAAATTGAGCTGTTATTGCTGAGAGTATAGTTTTTTGTTTTTTTTTTCCCCCAAAGTCAAGACTAAAATAAAACAGTACAGTACAGGTACTTTTAGATCTGTATTACAAAGCAACAATTCTGAGACATGTAATCTAAATATTGACTCTGAAAACTGAAACTCTGATTTAAAGGAGAAGCTGTTCTGCTTTAGTTAAGTTACTGTAAGGCTGAAATGATTATTGTTCTCTCATGGTTTTTTATAGCTCAAAGGCCAGTTTGACATCCTCATTCATCAGCTGGAGTACTCCAGTAGTAACAATCTTGCCACCCAGCTCACCAACTGCCTGGAAAAGTAAGAACCAGATCGACCTTTCTAGAATGATTTTGTTTTGTATATCTGCTTCAGCATGTTAAATGACTGTTTACATGTCAAGATAGTCAGCAGAGGTAATGTAGTGGTTTAAATCTCTCTGTTAATCTCCAAGCAATCTACAATAATTTTCAACCACAAAATGTCTATGTAAATGTTGGAAATGTCTTGGATAATAATGGGTTTAAAACTCGTCTTTTGTTATTCCAGGCTTTCTTCTCTCAATCTGACTCCAGAAGAAACCCCAGAGATGAGTTTCCAAGCAGATGCACGCAGCTTGCGCCAGGCTATCACATCCTTTGGGACCATTTCCACCCAGGTTTGTGGAATTGCAGACTTGGACACCAAGGCTTGTGGTTAATGTAGATTGATAGCTGTAAAAAGAACTCCAGTAAAAATGCTACTTTTTATAGTATGGTAACTGCCATTTAGGGCTAAAACAGGGTCAATATATCTCAATGTGTTTGATCTAAAATGGCTTCAATTTGAATGATTTTTGTCTAAATTTTGACCAAACATTCACCGTAGCCAAGTAGATTCAAACAGTTTAATGCAAGAACTATAATACAGCAATAATCATTTAAAAATAATCAAAGCATGTTTTCAGAAATTTTTTTCATTAGATGAAAGCATAATGTTTAATCGCTTTTATTCATATGCACCAGTAAAACAATACATGGTAATAAACAGAAGTGTTTATCTATACATTGAATTATTTTAATATACTGACACTGTTTACATACTTCTGATGTACTCCATGTGCTTGCATTACTTCCGACAACAGTACAAATGAATTCTGAACTTTCTTGCTCCCGTGTTCAGTGCAAACAACCTAAAGCAGTTTAGGCAATGGATGTGTCTGATGTAGACATGTTGTGAGACTTAAGTGAACATTTTCTGACAGAACATATCGTCCAGTTATTAACATTTGATTGAAATGTCCACTGACTTTTGACAGGATCACAGTGTTGCTGGGGAGAAAATAGTGTGTCAAAATACTATGTCCTCATACCATTGCTATAAATAGACCTGTGCACTCTTACACAAAGCACCCGCATTCATAACTCTTCTCTGCTGCTGCAGATGGAGACCTCGTACTCTTCTGAGAGACCGTGGCTTCTCCAGGACTGCCCAGTTTCTTGCAAGAGACAGGTTTGTTTTTGATGTTACACTTGGTCTGTGTAGCTTCCTGCTTGTTCATTTGCATCTATTGTAAAATACCTTATCTTGTTTACATAGAAAGTAGCTCCTGAATGGGCCACACCTCTGGCTGAGTGGCTTCTAGGGAACCGTTCAGTAAGCAGTGCTCCAACAGGACACCACTTCAGCACAAACTCCCAGGACTGGCTGCTTGTTTCCAAGGAATCTCAGGTAAACTGTTAAATAATTTAATTTTTCTCGTGTAACCATAAGGTGATGATAGTCTGATATAAGAACAGATATGTGACCCACTTGTTAAGAACCACTGTATTATTCACTTGACTGTAGCCAAAGCGCTACTGCTGTCAAATTAATGTCTTTAGGAAATGGCCCATTTTTTTATTTCCACTTTACAGGAAGAGCGACAGTTACCTGCCTTTGACTTCCAAAAAGCTTGGGGCCAGCTTCAAGACCTGGAGTCGTGGCTTCTGAAGGAGAAATTGCCAGTTCGTGAACGAACCTGTAGCGGAAGCTCAACCTTCTCGATTGAGATGATCGAGGAAAGCGACTTAATTCTGGATGAGGTGGAAGTGGAAGACCAGCAGGAAAAAGGGGACGACACTGTTGAGGAAGAAGAACTCAGCAAGTGGCTCTTCAGCCCAAGCCCGTTCAAGCAAGATAAGACCAGCCCGGTGTCAGATGCTGACCGCTTCAAGCAGATCATCAAACCCTTTTACGAGAGCTTCTCCTCCAGCGATTGGCTACTAAAGTCCGACTGCAGCTCTTGCTGTGCCACACGCAGTGCTGCCGTGGGAATCGAGAACCTAGGAAAGCTCAAGTGTCTAAAGACTCCACCTTCATCCGCTGCCAGCACTCCAATCACCAGTCCAGAAACCATCGAAATGTGGCTTCAAAAGACCATCCCTATCGAGACCACCTGCAAAGCCAACGAGACCTGTACCAGCTACGCTCAATGTGTCTGTGACGACAATTGTGGAAAAGAGGTCCTTAGTGCTTGGCTCCTCAAGAAAGAGGATCGAGATAAGAATGGTGTTCCCGTCAATAAGAATGCCCCAAACAAAGCCTCCAGCCAGCAGCAGAAGGTTCAAGCCATCCTAGAGACGTGGCTGCACCCGAGCAACAGTGCCAAGTCCCCTGCCCTGTCGTCCCTCTCTGCCTGGGTGACCTCGTACATCAAAACCTCAGACTCTGAGAGCTCCACCCAGGAGCCCTTGCAGAACTGGCTTTTGCCAGCGATGAAGCACATAAGCACAACCACTGAGACGCCAAACGAGCCAAAGAGTGAGAACCATAAAGAGCGAGACAACAAGAACATCGAGGAGGACAAATGGCTTCTACGCAAGCGGGCGAGCGCACAGGTGAGACTGATATCTGTTGCTGTCCAGCACAATATAAATATATGAAAGGGAGAGTTCTACCCAAAAATGGAAATTGTCATCAATTACTCACATTCATGTCATTCCAAACCAATATGACTTTCATTCATCTTCAAAATACAAATAAAGATAATTTTAATCAAAGCTTCTGAAGTGACACAATGGCTTTATATAATGACCTAATTCAGGATTTTATTCACGTATAAACATTGATCAACACATATATTTGGGGCCCATCAAATATGGTAAACGCAAGCTCAACCACACTTGCTTGACACGATGATTGGATTACTTTTAAAATGCCTTTATGAACTTTTTTTGAAGAGTCAAAGTTTTGGTTGCTCGGACTTTCAATGGAGGAACAGAAATCTCAGGTTTCATTAAAAATATCATCTTTTGTGTTTCATTGATTATGATTTCACTTTGAACTTTAGTTAGTGTATTGTGTTGCTGTTAGAGCATAAACAACGTCTGCAAAGTTACAACGCTCAGAGTTCAATGCAAAGGGAGATACTTTCTTTTAAAAGGGTCATATGATGCTATTTTAAAGATCATTATTTTGT
>NW_015544183.1:556951-557729 GCF_001515605.1 Sinocyclocheilus anshuiensis | reverse complement strand
AGCTGGTAGGGACTACACCGAGCTTCTTCCTGGGTTTGTGACATCACTAACCCCGATGTTTACATAAACCCCGCCACTGGGATCACACAACTACCCATAATGGTAAGGGGGCGTGATGTTTCTGGACAATGTGCACTAGGAGGTTAGCGAATCACAAACACATTGAGCCCGCTAACCAATCAGAGCCCATTGTGTATTTCAGAGGGAGGGGCTTCATAGAACCAGGAACTCAACAGACCGTTTTGACAAGAATGGAAACAGAGGTGTAGAATAAGGGTAAAATATGTGAAAATAATGCGTATTTTTTAAAACGAAGCATGAACACATGTTTCACTGCACCCCATAAATACAATCAAGCTTTCGAAAAAAGCTGATCAACCACCCCTTTTAATAATAAATGAAAGTCTTATGGGTTTGGAACAACATGAATTGATGACAATTTTCATTTTTGAGTGAACTATCCCTTTTACATCCATAGTATTAGGGTTTGAGAATGTCATTTTTAAAATTTGGTGCATTTCATTTACATTATTTTTTTCAAATACATTATTCATATTCATAAATATTATATATACATACACCTCATAGCATGTTTTCCTGTGGTTTGTCCAGGAAAGGCTAGGCCTGCCCACAGTATGTGACCTGTTTTCCTGTATGAAGCTCAGTGGGGACAAAGAAAAGTGGCTACATCAAACAGCTACACAGGTGAGAAACAATAACATAAATAAGAACATTTTCAAAAGTAGAGCTGTTTTTTTTTTTTTTTTTCTATTCTGAA
>NW_015544183.1:526443-556421 GCF_001515605.1 Sinocyclocheilus anshuiensis | reverse complement strand
AAGGAGAGTTTTTTTTTTTTTTTTTTTTTTTTCTATTCAGAGAAAGTAAAACCATTTTCTCTTCTGTTTTTCAGATATGAATGCAACATCCATTGGCTTTTGGAGATTGACTCCAGTGCTATTTAATCACTTATTATTGCACAATATTTTTCTTCGGTGCTCTTTAGGGATTCATTCTCTCTGTAATCTTCTGGAGATTGAAAGGGTGATCTGGACTAAAGGTCTTGTCCAGGAGGCAAGGCTTTTGGTACACCATCACTTGAGGACGGATTAGTCATTTTGCACTTTTATTGGCTTAACACAGTTAAATTCCAGTAATGTGGAGGAGACCAATGTGTTTATATTAGAATTCACTAATGTGATTTAGAAATCACGAGGAAATTGACCAGATTGGTGCATACAAAACAATTACTTCTTTCCCCTATGGAGGCGTAGTGGGGGAGGGGGTTTGAAAAGAACAAACAAAAAATAAATCTATATTTAAATCACGCACAATTACAGCTTTTACTATTCACGTTTCAGAACTCAGTCCTGCTCATATAGAGGAAGTCATGCCTTAAAGCAGAGAATGATTTCCTCCAATTCTTTGAATATATATTTATATAGAATTTTACTATTTTCTCAAGTATAGAATGAGCTTCCCTTGCAGTTTATTTTACTTTATTTCAATGATTAAATGATATACTTTAGTAGCACATAAAACTCATATACTGGCTAAACATAGCATAACTTGTTATTGAAACCTCGAGAAGTCTGATAACTCGTGCCTGACATTGAATGTGTAGCAATGCTTGCTGTCAGTCCACCTCGTACGTGTGGAAAACAATCTTATCATAGTTTGCCATTTCTGCGGTGTCATGGGCTACAGCAGCCGACGTTTGTGTGGTCTTTGTGTTAGGCAACAACTTGTGGTAAATGTTTAGAATAGAATCAATATAGTTATTTTTAAATTGAATTGCTCCTATAATAACCACTTGTATCGCTTGATGCCTCTGCTGTGAACCACCCTGTCAACATAAAAGACCAGATTTATTCTTTGCACTTGCAGAGCAAAGGCTACATGTGAAACTGGTTCAAAAATTAAACCGCTTCTTTTAGATAGAATAAATCATAATGTCATCTCATGTTCCAGTCTTTCGCTTAGTAATGGACTTTTTTTCTGTCAGCATGTGCCAGTGTTGGACTGCAGTATTGCACATGTACACATATGTAGGTTAAGTGATCTCTAATGCTTTGATCCTTGTCAACTGAATAAATAAAAGTACATAAATGTGTTTCCTGTCATAAAGTGACTGATTTCAAGTTTCTGTTTCCTAACACACAGTAAAAGTTCATGCTCACAGAAAGAGGAACCTAAACAGAAAAGAAAATAAAATGCCATGGAGTCATAGAAACCTCATTTCAACAACATCTCAACTTTATAGTGAACACTGGTGTCCGTTAACAGAGTGCTGATGGAATGACAAGGCAATGTATCCAAGTATCATTTCCTACATTCATAATTACCAAATATTACAGCAAAGATATTTGAGTGAGCACTCATTATCTGTTTCTAGTGCAAAGTTTTGTTCTGTTCCAACACATGCTTTTAAACTCACAGTTGGTTATATTATAGACTGCGGTTTTGCATGATTGCTGAATGTATTACAAACATTGAAAACAAGCAACGACTGGCTGCATAGGTTATATACACACACACCTGATAATCTATCAGTTACATTAATGAACCGTTAAGTTTAACCTTTGTCCAAAATAAGTTTTAATAAATAGTTTAAAATATTGCTCATATTTAATCTTAAACAATATATTTTTAGGAGATTGTCATGAATCTGAAGCCTCAAAGAGCAGTTCCTTGACATTTACATCTTAGCTTTAAAGTTAATGGACATTGAATTTAGAAAGAAACAAAAATTGACTAATTTTTTTGTACTAATTTGTTGAGTATCTTTGACAGAAGCTTCAGTAGCAGGTAGGAGAGCCTCCCTTCAAATGGTCCCAGTTATTGTAGAGAGCATAGAGCCCAGAAAGCGTCGGCCTAAGCAACCCGCCCCGCGCTGCCCCCCGCAAACCTCCTGCAACACAACACGCATAACTTCAGGAAACAAAACAAGTGAAAACTAAACAGTTTTTCTAAATGTATCTTTCGATGAACTTCTCCTCTTTAAGTTGCACTCATCACTCACTATATTGTGTAACAACTTTTTCTCAAGCAGCTCCCTATGAAAGTCTCCTCACCTATGAGAATCCAAACCTTAAAGTATTAAACTCTTAAAAATAAAGGTTCCAAAAGTGGATTTTCAAAGTGATGCCATAGAAGAACCATTTGGGTTCCTCAAAGAACCTTTTTTTTTTTTCTTACTCCAGTCTTCAGTGTCACATGATCCTTCAGAAATCATTCTGATAAGCTGTTGTGCTGTGAAATGTGTTTACAGTGATTGATCAGTTTCATAAATCCTTGCTGAATAAAAGTATTAATTTCTTTCAAAAACTTTTGAATGGTAATATATTTGTATCTAGATACATATTTTGCAAAACATTTTACATTTATTGTTTTTATACTTGTAAAATCATATTTTATAACCTATAAATAATGTTTTATATTTTTACCATCTTCTCTCACTGCGTCATGGAACTGTAGTTCATTTTCTCAACAACACTGAAGAACATGGCCTTTGACTTTTTTTTCCTGGATTTTCATAATACTTTTTTTGCTCCAAGTCAAAGTTTAAAATGTTGCAATTGATGTGGGAGCTGATTAGTTAGATCGTAGAAGATAAAAAAACAAAAAATGCCTATGGAGAAAATGAATAGGGGAAATTATTTCCAAAACCGAGGTCATTGAAAAAGTGGATGCTCACAGTTGTACTATAATGTTGTATATCTAAATGTTTTTAAGAGTCTAAATACTTTGGGGACATGAAAATATATACAAAAAATTCCATGACTATTCAAACTCTAAAGTGACTACATATTAGTTAACCATGTGTTAAGCATTATGTAACATCTGTTAATTTTATTAACAAGAATTTGATAAAAGTTAAAGAATGTTTTCTGTAAAAGATCTTGGCGTATAATGGTTTTCAAAGCAATTTCCCTTTTCTCCTCAAATAAGTCTTCTACAGAAAAGGAAGTACACATCTTCCCCTTCAGTCTGCTGACAAAATGTGTTTTTTTTCTGCATCTTAAAGATAACACAATGTTCTAAACATATTATACATGATCTACCTGGAGATTTGTAGATGACACCAGTCAGAGTTCCTGCAGCAATGGTGTTGACGTCGTCCTCTGCCCCTCTGGCTTTCTCAAAGTTCACCCCAAATGCACTGTACAGCAGAGCTAAACACATGCACCACCAATATAAATATATTCAACACAGAGATTGGTTGTCTGAATTAATCAATGACTTCAAAATAAAAAATACTGAGACTAAATAAAAATACCCTTCTGTTTCAAATGAGCATTGACCCGACTACAAAGATGGACAAGATTCATTTTGTGGGGGAAGGAGGCTGAAATTGGGCCACTCACCTATTGAATTCAAAGTGTTTGCCCATGTGGCACCTTGGCGGGTCACCATATTCAGGATCCTGAACGGGAGAGAAGAATGGAGATTAAGAGTTTAAAACAAAGTCACATGAAACAACAAAAACAACATGCTAAAACAACATGCAATATACAGAAATAGGGATTTAATAAGTGATAAGTGACGTGACATGTGGCCAAGTATGGTGACCCATACTCGGAATTAGTGCTCTGCATTTACCCATCCAAAGTGCACACACACAGCAGTGAACACACACACACCGTGAACACACACCCAGAGCAGTGGGCAGCCATTTATGCTGCGGCGCCCAGGGAGCAGTTGGGGGTTCGGTGCCTTGCTCAAGGGCACCTCAGTCGTGGTATTGAAGGTGGAGAGAGCGCTGTACATTCACTCCCCCCACCTACAATCCCTGCCGGTACGAGACTCGAACCCGCAACCTTTGGGTTACGAGTCCGACTCTCTAACCATTAGGCCACGACTTCCCCGTTTCCAACAACACAATTAAAATACAGAAGTAAGTCTTGGGAAACGGCCCCATGGGCTCCATAATATCACATTAGTCTATTAACAAAAAGGCTGTTCTTTGTGCAAATAAACACATGCATATTTTTGCTTCATTACACATGAATCAGGCACCTGGACTTCCAAGGTTGACTCATTCAATAACAACTTCCTAGAAATACTGTACATTACGGCAGGGTAATCATAACACATTTTCACCTAAACATCCTATAATTCTGCTGACAGTGGTGTTGTCTTTCACGTAACTGCAGTAGAGCGGCAGACTTTGGCCCACTGTACACGTGAACATGTTTTAATGCCGCCTTGACCACACTTTTGGTCACACAGCTGTGTACACAGATGTATTTGAGCTATTGATTTAAAACAGCTGTCACAACATATCTTTATCAATAACTTTAAAAAACAAAACAAAAAAATTGAATGTAAAATGTACAAAATAAAGAGTTTTTGATAGAAAATGTCAATGTCTACTAGCAGTGTATCACTAGGCCTATTTGTTTGCCTTTAGTCATTTGAAAGATAAAAACTTTTAAATAATCAAGTTGAATCATGCTGAAAGTTGTTGCTCAAATCATTTCTTCAGGTCAGTAACGGCTGCAAAAACACAACCATTGATAGAAGAGGAACCAAGTGTTGTAATATCAGTATCAAATTAGTCTTGAAATCAGCTTACAGTTTTTTTTTAGCTAAAGAATGTTTAGTTAGTATATTTAGTGGCCACACTGTTGTTCTGTTGGTTGCTTGTATTTAAATATATTGCCTTGTCAGATATAATATTCAACAGGCATTATAATAAACAAGCATTTCTAAATTGAGACAAAAATGTAACTTTTTTTGTCAGAACTTTGACTTAATCTCATAATTTTGACTTTCTATCTCATAATTTTGACCTTTCACCTCATAATTAGGACTTTAAAATGACATTTCTTATCACGTTTGAATATACAACTCGATTCTTTAAATGTGCTTTTGATAAACAATTGTAAAAGTTTTTCTGGGTCCATCGTACAAAATAAAACATTTGAAGTTTGCCCTGAAATCGTTGTCTCATGACAATACAAATTGGGCAGATCAAAAACATTTGTTTTATAGATATGTTAGTGCTGCAATATTGATTTTTGGCCTGTATGACACCTTGTATGCACAACTTGGTCATGTCTGGATTTAAAACGGTACACCACAGGATTTATTTCAAATAGTTTGTTGTTTTGACATTCTCCATTTCTCTGATACATACTGGCTGATTAAGGGCTTGAGGTCCAAATGTGGGATTTGACATTCACTGATTCTTTACGCAAGAGCTGTTTTGTTGGTTTCTGTTTTCTTCTCCATTTTGTGACGTCACAACCAGTATACACCCCACCAACTGTCCGCACCACAATTTCAATTCAAAGGAAAAATACACATGACTCTGGTTATAGTGGAATGTGGCGCATCACCACAAACCAAACATGTGATGGAAGTGCTCAGTGTTATCTGCCTATTCATGAATTGTGCTCCACTGACATCACGGAATAACCCTATTGTGTGTTACCTGACCCCACCTTTACCAGGAAATGCATATCTGCTGTTTCTGTTCCTATAAAAGGCATAGTGCACACTGTAGTGAACACTGCCCTCTGCTGGTTAAATGCTTATGAGCGCATGCAAGGTGTAGAAAGATGTGAAAGCAAGAAGTAACACAAACCATCAATGCAGTGGAAAATCCTGTTTAACCTATCTGGGGAAATCTCATTAAAGAGATACTATGGAAGCCCATTTCCGCCACATAAGAAAACAAAATTCATGCTTTGGTAAATCATAAATATGTCATAATGAGAAAGGTTGGAGTTATGAAATAATAAATTGAGATAAAAAGTTGAAATTATGACATACTAAGTCATAATTATAAGATAAAGAGAAAAAAGTTTTGATGTAAATAGGCAAAATTATGACAAAAAGCTGAAATTATGAGGTCAAAGTTTGACTTTTTATGTCATAATGACTTCATCTCATAATTTTGACTCTTTATCTCAGTCACAGTTCATTCAGAACATTCCTGTAAGAGAGATTTTTCATTTCTGTGATGTTTTCTATTGGTTAAATAAAGGTCATATGTTCTACCTCATAATTCATAATTTCGACCTTTCATCATTATTATGACATGACAAAATTATGAGATACTAAGTCATAATGATGAAATAAAAAGTTGAAATGATGAGATACTACGACATAATTAAGTTGAAATGATGACAAAAAGTTGAAGACTGAATGCGCGTCGAAGACTGATATGGAAGAGAAGAAATTGTTGAATAAAGTCATTGTTTTTGTTTTCTTTGCGCACAAATAGTATTCTCGTAGCTTCATAAAATTACGGTTGAACCACTGATGTCACATGGACTATTTTAACGATGTCCTTACTACCTTTCTGGGCCTTGAACGTGTCAGTTGTGTTGCTGTCTATGCAGCGTCAGAAAGCTCTCGGATTTCATCAAAAATATCTTAATTTGTGTTCCGAAGATGAACGAAGTTCTTACGGGTTTGGAACGACATGAGGGTGAGGAATTAATGACAGAATTTTCATTTTTGGGTGAACTACCCCTTTAAATCTCATATATTAAAAACAAATAAATGTAGCTAATGGCCATCTGAGCTCACCTGTATGAGTGAGATACCTGGGGTCCACATTAAGGTATGGCGAGAGAGGACTCATGCCTGCCACTGTGATAAAATGGTCCATGTGACATCAGTGGTTCAACCTTAATTTTATGAAGCTACGAGAATATGTTTTGTGTGCAAAGAAAACAAAAATAACGACTTCATGTGCCTTGAACGTGATAGTTCCCTTGCTGTCTATATCTTAATTTGTGTTCCGAAGATGAACGAAGGTCTTACGGGTTTGGAACGACATGAGGGTGAGGAATTAATGACAGAATTTTCATTTTTGGGTGAACTACCCCTTTAAATCTCATATATTAAAAACAAATAAATGTAGCTAATGGCCATCTGAGCTCACCTGTATGAGTGAGATACCTGGGGTCCACATTAAGGTATGGCGAGAGAGGACTCATGCCTGCCACTGTTAAGAAAAGCAGCTTTAGTGAGCTACTGAATCATATGCACATTAGTAATATAATATACAGTGGGTACGGATTTTAGCAAATGGCTGCAATATAACAAAGAGTGAAAAATTGAAGGGGGTCTGAATACTTTCCGTACCCACTGTATAGTGGACTTACATGGCACTCCAGCGAGCTCTGTCTGGGGGCCAGCAGATCCAAACAGACCGAAGCCTCCTGCACTTCTTGAGCCTGTGCTAGATGGTCCTGATGGCTCCTTATCCATGTCTAGCTTCAGAGGTTCGTAAACCTTTTTTTACTCAGTTAAACGTTTAAAGATATGCCTAACTTATAGGAATAGCTTTGAGCACTAATGTTTGCCAAAAAAAACATCGGAAAACAAATGCGATCTGTTCCCTGATGAGCTTTAACTTAGCAGGTCAGTAATAAGGTCGCATGAGGAGCTGGCTGCCTGGCAGTTGGTCTATTTTTTCAAGAACACAATCAAATGGTTTAATTACTAAGTATTTTCAGTCGTACCATTTTTGCTACCACTGCATGGCGAATGTTTAACCTGAAGCTCCTCTTGTTTGCCGTAAAGTAAGCTGCTTTACGGTCATTGAACTAACCATCACAAACAGTTCTCATCACTCAAACCCACTCGTTTAACATTGTACTGTGTTATAGTCTAAGAAAGAATAACCCGTGTGGTGATGGGGACAAACTGTGAATATGAAATAAACTCGCAAAGCTTTACTGAAGCAGAAACACGACCGTTTTTGCGACCGCAAATGATTTCTGGCCAGATGAACACATACGGAAAGTGAAACTAAAGCGAATTCATTCGGAGATTTGCAGAACAGCTGATAAATTGTTTATTAATAACGCAAAAAAAAAAGTTTCGTATAAAATAATGTATGGAATTTATATATCTATAGCTGTGTATTTAGAGGGGAATATGAAACCTGTTACTGAAACGTTTTAAATGGAATTTCTTATAGATTACTCATAATTTTACTTAGTAATGAAAGGAAACGCTTTTTAAATGTATTTTGCTTTGTATTAATGTCTAGCGTTGAAATTGTTGTAATTTTACAACTTTAGGAAGTGATGATCAATTGCCATGTTACAAAAAGTATTTATTTATTAAAAAAGTATTTATTTATTTTATTTTACAGTTAAAAAAAGTAATCTGATTACGTAACTCGCGTTACTTGTAATGCGTTACCCCCAACACTGTTAATTACTGAAGAATGTAGGCTGCATAAAAATTATTCAGTGCCTCCAGACCCTCTTTTTCATTTTACACATTATGTAAAACTAATAATGTACTGCATGTTTTATATAACTGTAAAAGTAAAATAGCTAGAGCATGCAATATTATTATTAAAAACTCATTTCGATAGTTAAGTAAAACAACATCTTTTCTCTTTTTATTTCCTCTGGCATTATTATTATTATATAAATGATAAATTCAATTAATCGTTGTTGTGAATGAGCATATGTTATTTCAAAAGGGATTTATTGACTTTTTCTGTAACTTGGGAAATATTATATTAATCAGTATCTTTTTAATTACTTTGTGTGTCACATCTTCTAAACACATTTTTGTATTCATACTGTTATGAACTGTTCTGTTTACAAGGATATTATTGTTTGCAGTGTAGTGCTTTTAATCAAATGAAAAGCGTATTGACAGTGGAATGCGGAAGTCCATCCATATGGTATGTACATCACCGGTGGAAAAAAAGAAAAGACATCCGTTACGTCGTCGGCGATGATCTGACAGAGGTGCGGCAGAACCGAGCCGATTTCCAACCACCAAACAGCATATTACATGCTTGGTAATTACTTTAAAATACATTTTAACGGACTCAGAAGCGTGCATACTGATCAAACAGTGGACGCGTTTGGTTAATAAACACATGAAGTGCAGTGAGGCGACAGGAAGAATATTACAGTGGCTCTCAGTGACTGTATTGAGGAATTTAAGTATATCTGAGATCATGCCATATGCCACTCTCTTGAGTCTTGCTCAGAATCATACCTCTGGCTCTGTCTACAGATTAGATTACGCGCTTTCTGAAGTGTATTTTATTGTTGTTTCTTCAAGTGAAGCATCCGAATAAGCGATCAAAAGCGATTTTATTCACGGATTGTCTGTTTTCTCTCATGCATACATCGAAATGGTCAGTGATTATACTATTATGTGCTTTCGAGCAACCGTATGGGAGCTATTTCAGCACGAGCTGGCAGTAGTACAGAAAGTACAGCCTGTGCACATCGTATATTCCGTTTCAGTGTGTGTGTGTGTGTGTGTGTGTGTCTGGGCCTCGGTGCGAGAGATACGCTCAGATCTGTGATGTTGAATATATGTGCAATTTTATGGCGGGCCGATTGAATCCTGGCCATTATAATATGTGTAAGTTACAGTCGGGCATCACAAGGTCAGTGAGATTAATAGCACAGTCCTATGCGCATTTCAGTATTAAGACCTTAAAACGTTCTTGACGTGGATATCTTGAACAGAAGAGAGCTGGGATGTTTTAAAAGACTAAATACAGTTGGACACACTCGGTTGCAGCCCAGTTTAATCCTTTCCCAGAATGCACCGTGTTGATGCACAGTTTCCTGTTTACCGTCGGGACGCTTTTGTTTGGTTGTTTTTCCTTTATTGCCGAGGTTTCAAGTAGATTGCTATGCATTTCTTTTGCCACGATTGATCAGAGAAGGCGAGTTGATAAATTAATAAGCCTAAGGTAACGCTAAACACGCGAAAATTGGAGATCGGCGAGACTTGAGGAAATGAGGAAATACCCTGGCGCGGACTTCCGCTTTCATTTTACAGGTCGACATGTTATCGCTTTCCGACCGATTTGACAGAACGATTCTTCAGGACGGCGCCTAAATATCTGAGTGATTCTTCTGAACGGTCTCTGAATGTCGGAGTGGATCTTCAGAAGGTTCTCTGGACGTCAGGACGGTTCCTCAGGATGCTCTCCAAATATCCAAATGATTCTTCTGAACGCTTTTAAATGTCAGAATGATTCCTCGGAATGTTCTCTGATGCCAGAAAGAACGGTGTTTTAAATGTCAGAGTGATTCTTAAGAGTATTCTGTAAATGTCAGAATGTCAGTGTAGAACCTTCTCTAAATGTAAGACTGATTCTTCAGAACGGTCTTGTTTGGATCTCATTAATGTCAGTCGTGGACAAGTCTGCTTGATGTTTGTTAATGCTGCAGATACATTCAAGCTTCATTATACTGTAGGCGTGCATATAAGCTTAAAAGCCTATAAAAAATATAGTAAAATATCTTGCATCCTAGATCATGAGTCTCCGGCATAAATAGTTTTTTCAATGGCCTGCGATTAATGTAATGCTGATACACATGTAGTAATATTTTCCCGTGACTGTACAAAAGGTCTGTTTTACTTGCTATCTACACTAAATGAACTTCTTTTAACAGAGATATTTCTTTATTCATTGACAACTTGACACAAATGGGGAGATTCACTTCTGTTAGCTTCTAAACCAGACAAATTTGTCAGGCATTATTCTCAAAAAAAATACTGTATGTATGTTATTATTGCTGGTACTGTTTAATCAAACTCAAGATTTTTTTGTTTGTTTTTGTTTCCTACTAGGATTAGCTGAGGTGTAAATTAAGCCTGGACTAGTCACAGCCCCCCCACGAGAAAACAACAGAAGGGCCGTGAAGATGGAGGAGACAGAAACAGAGCTGACCTGCTCCGAGCAGGACGCTTTAGGAGCAGACTTCATCACGGTAGAGCTTGACACCCAGCCCATCGAATATGTGGTCAAGTGGGCCGAGGTGGGCTCAAAATTCACTATAACCTGCGTGAAAAAGGATTTGGACGAGGATGCTTGCTTCACCGCCAATCAGATGGTGAAAGTCGAACCGGATGAGACGTTCTATGTCCCTTACGACACAGTTTACCCAGAATGTGACGAAGCAGCTCCAGATTTGATTGCGACGCATGAGGAGGAGGTGGGCAGTGAGTCAGACTTCACCTACAACACAGAAGCAGGGAATAGCCAGTTTCGCGATGAGGAGGACCTTTCTGATATTTGCTGGGAAAGGGAGGTGTCTCATGCTAGAACATATAACTGCCGCTTTTGTGGAAAGAGCTACAGCCATTCCTCCAGTCTTGCTCGCCATCTGCACGTACACTCGAATAGATCATCCCTCACTTCCTCTAAAGATTTCAGCAAGTTGTGCGGCAACAAAAAGTCTCTCCAGTGCAATCTATGCGGGGTAAGGTGCAACGGCAAGCGGCTTATGGCGATACATAAGAAATGCCACAAAACCAAGAGACTGCACACGTGCAACACCTGCGGCAAAACGTTCAATCACAGCTCTAGTCTGTCGAGGCATCGGTTAATCCACAAAAAAGGCTTGGATGAAAACGTCAGACGGTTGTACCCAACTCCAACCCCGGCTCCCATCATGACCCAGCACAATTTCCCATCCAGCCACGGCACGAGTAAAAGAACGGCGAGCCTCTCCTCAGGCGAGCGAGAAAAGCAGTACCAGTGCACGCAATGCGACAGGGTCTTCAGCCACTCCGCAGGACTCTCCAAGCACCAGGTGGCTCACGTGCGACAGCTGCTCAACTCTTACACGCACGGCAAAGCCTCGCTCGACAAGTCCTCGGACCTCAAGATCCGCCTGAAGCTCTGCTCCAGCGACAAGCCCAACTACTACACCCTGTGCAAGAAGAACAAGCACGGTAAAGGGGGCAAGAAGAGGTTGTGCCTGCCGAACGATGAGCGCATGTGTGAGAAACGCTTCAGCCACACCGCCAGACTCTCCAGCGACAAGTGCTACACCTGCAACGTCTGCAAGAAGACCTTCATTCGGCTCTCCAACCTCAAGCAGCACCAGCAAACGCACGCTTCGGGAAAACTCTACGAATGCCCACAGTGCGGGAAAACTTTCGTTCACTCCTCCAGTTTCTCACGCCATAAGAAGGTCCACACGATGATAAAATTGTCCCCGAAACAGGAAAACATTAAGTGCGAAGAGGAACTGGTCATCGATGAGGTGGCCCCGCTGGAATATGAGTCCGAGTGAGAAAGACCGAGGCTCTGGAACTGTCAAGGCTTAGCTGATGGGGAAAAATTATGTTTTGTTTAGTTTGTTTTTTACTTGTTTTACGAAATCGTAATTTGGGTGTGGCGTCCCTGGCTGTGTGGTTTCTATCTAATATTCTTGTAATTATTATAGCCCTTTGATAGATGTGGTATCCACCTTTGTTAGTATAAATTTTTAAATTTTTTTTATTTTTTTTGGTTGACATTCCCTTTGTTGTTCGTTCAGTTTATTGGCAAAGTAATTATTTACAAGCCAAATCGTGTAATTTATGTTCCTTAATTTTTAGGTATCCACAAGAAAAACAAAAGAGAAATGTAGGTGTTATTTATTTTCCTTTTCTTGCACTGAATCTGTGAACCCAAAATAAAGTACTTATTAAGGTGTGGGTTGTAGTAGAGGGAGGTGAGGGGCAAAGGTCAGATTGAATTCAAGTTTGTTAGTAGGAACCAGAGTTTTGTATGCAAGAAGTAAATTTATGTGCAATTTACTTGAACATTGTTCCATTAAGTGTGCGGTTTGAATCAATTATTTCTCCTGTAATTATATTTAGTGAACTAATTTCCTAGACCAAGAAATTCAAGGCTTTTCTCACCTGAAGTCTGGAGTCACAAAAACAGGTTGCTGTATGGTTTTATGGGATATAAAAAAAAATATATATATCCAGGTATAAACTGCTGGACGAGTGCAAATGGATAAGCTGTACTCTGGACTAACAAGTGTTTTGGGGTGTTTCAATTGTTCTGGATTTAACTAGTTTCCTCAACATGTTGTCTTTGGTACTTATTTCCTTTTTGATGTTCTTTTGTCAAAATATGAAATCCATTGTGTCCATGGAGGGTATTTATGATAATACATTCGATGCTTATTGGACATGTACAGATGCACTTAAAATATTGTTCATATAAATTTGTGTGTGCACTTGAGTGAATATGAGAAAAGAATATGCCCGCAAAATGTGTGCTTTTTACTTCTGCTGTATATGTGTAAAAAGTTGCAGTTGCAAAAAGAAGTTCCATCTGATTTATTTTTCTGTATCTTCATAAGTTATGGAATAGCCAAGGGATTTCATATTTTAACAAGCATTGCACTATTGTATTTTTAGACAAGCACTACATCTTTAGGAAATTGGAATGCGACTTTGGATCTCCCGGTCAAAACCTCAAAGGAATGAGGCACGGAAATATCATCCACGCTTTTTGAAAAATTGATCAAGTGCCCTCAGCTACTTTGTGTAAGACCAAAGCTCTTCAATGCAGCACTGAAGACCTGCAGTTCAGCTCATCAAAGGCGTGTAATCAGCCTCATGTTCGATCTTCATATGCGGCAGGACTTTTGCTCACCATGTGCTGTCTGAATTGAAATTGAATAGCAATTACTATGGTGTTTGAAAAATGTGACGTTGAGAAGTGTTGGGATGCTCGTATGAAGCACTGATGATACTTACATCCAGAATGATGTTATTAAAAAAGAAAAAAGCTCTTGGTACTCTATAGTTTTTTTTGGAGTTGTTGGTTGTTTTAAATATCCCTTTTGTTCTTAAAGCATAAGTCATATCCCCCAGTCTTATGGATCTTTTATTGTCATTGTTTTTAATTTCAATAATATAAGGTTTATCACTGTCCTGTACACACACTTCATATTTTGATTTGAATTGGTCATTTTTCGTTTTCAATTGCTGTAGCCATTTCATCTCAATGCAACAGGCCTATATGTTTTTGTATTGTGTTTGCCATTAGGTAACATTTTAAGAGTTCTGTCTTGCATTTTTTGTAATAAATAATTGGTTCATGAATCAGTGGTCTATCTGAATCTTGCTTAAGCTTTGTAGTATGGTTCAGTAATTTCAATTACAGTCATTTAAATGAAAAAGCCCAGATAGAAGACACAAGTCCAGTTGTGACAGATAGTCAGTTTACAAGTCTCATTTACTGAGAGATCTAGGCTTACTTATATTACAGTTTAATTGCATATTACATGCTATTGCCCAATTATTGCCCTATTGATTCCAGGCTCTGCCTGTTAAACAAGTCCTTGCTGAAAATACCACCTGTAGTTGTCGCCTGTAGTTCTGTCATCGTCCAAAAGATGTCAGCAAAAGACAACTTAGGGAAAGGCAAGGTAACAAACACTTCAGCACACATCCTAAGGCCTACGAAACAACATGAAACTGCTAAAATAACTAGGCCTATATGTGTGTGTGTGTGTGTGTGTGTTTGTTTTTATTGGCCAGTGTTGAATCTTGAGGAAAAATGCACAGCTGTATAGAAATGTATATTCTTATTTACAAGTAAATCTTTATATATTTACCAGTTAATATCTGTGTGTCTGTGTACAGTTAAACTCCTAATTCAGTAATACTGACATTAGGCCTGTTAAACATAAAATGCATTGTTTATATGTGGAAGTAGTATAATATAATTACTAGATGAACTGGTGGTAATATCTAGCTAAACTTTTCATTAGGATCATAGACTATAACAAAATCAACTGATGGCCAAATTAATTATCTCCTAAAAGTGTGGTATTGGCTGGTCTTTGGCAGCACACAAATGCACAGAAGCAAATATATCTGCTAATAATAAGCATAAGCTGCAACTATATAATGGAAGGGAGAATTTGTTGAATATCCCTCACAAAACATACTGTGACACTACCATAGTGATGGTATCAGATGCATAACACATATAGCATGATACTGGAATTCATGTTCTACCCTGATATTTACATGATACTCTGGTTCATGTCCAAAACACCATAAACCACAGCACTTGATAATGAAAAGTGTAAAGGGCAGGTGAGTCTATTTTTGGAAACACAGTAATAAAAAATGTTGTTTTTTTATTACGAATCCCCTTCCCACCTTACAGGATTCGGATGTCTTTGCCAACAGGTTTGACCGAATAGAACCGAAATGATCAAAAGATTCATTTTCAAAGCTTAGCCTACTCTGTTATTTTACAACGTTTGCTTTTTGTTTTCTCTTTTATTATTTTATTAAAAAAAAATGCAGTAAAGTTCAAAAAGTCTAAATATTTACACTTGTGAAAAATAAAAAATGTCAAAGAACAAGAATTTGAACTTGACTGAGGTGTGATTATACACCTCTAAATACCTCGGCGAAAGACACAAAACAGCTTGCCAGATTTCATGTGTTATTAACAGACTCAGCAATAACAGCTTAATCGCATATACTGTACAGTACACGTATTGAGACATTATCAGGACAAAACATCTTTCTCCACTAACATACATATCTGACCCTGTCAGCAGCTGTTGACACCACAGTTCAGGTTAATCACTAATGAATGTGTGCCTTCTTGATATAGCTGTGGCAGAAACATTTAAGTATTCATGTAATGTGACTGTTTTATTGTAAACACTGTCAAAGACTTACATATTTCACTCTCTAAAGGTATGCCACAAGACATCCACACAGGAAAGAAACATGTCGTTGCTCAAATTATGCTATTATACCAGGGGTGTTCAAACCTGCTCCTGTAGGGCCGGTGTCCTGCAGACTTTAGCTTCAACTATACACTGTAAAAAAAATGATTCACACAAACACCAAACACCATCATGGTAACACACATGAAACTGAAATAATGCAATAAACATTCATTTAACAACATTAGGTGTAACACACAACCCTAATATACAAAACTGATAAGAAAAAACTAAGAAAAACAGTTATTTCAACAAAAAAACACAACAACGCAGGGAATTCTGGGAATGTCAATTTACGGTTATTCACTGTAAATTATACGGTCTTTTGTACTTCCAAAAATGGTATACTACCGTAAAATTACATGTAATGTCCAATACAGTTTTTTACCGTATATAGTAGGGGAATTTACCGTTAACCATTTAACAGGTTGTTACTGTAGCATTTTTACAGTCTTTTACCGTTAAATTTACGGTCATTTTTTACAGTGTAATTAAACACACCTGAAGCAGCTAATCAAGCTCTTCAGTCTCATTAGTAACTTCCAGACAAGTGTGCTAGAGCTAAACTCTGCATGACACTGGCTCGGCTTGGATACCCCTGTATTAAACACATTTCTGTTAAATCTGTTGTTTTATGCTTTGTTCAGTTTGAATTCTGGTGCTCCAGCTGGGAGTTCTTGGGCCATCGAAGTGAAGCAATCAAGTTTGCCATTGTTGCCAACCTTGCGGGCTCAGGCTTCCTGGTAACCCTAAAGTGAATTAGCTGAGCTTTTCTACAAGCCTAGAAACAGCTCCTCTGTTCCTCAACAAAAAGCCCATTGAGATGAAGGGAGCGCTGGCCTCCCCAGGCTCTTGGAAAGCCAACCCCGGACCGATGAATGGAAGCTCCAGCTCCCATTAAGACACTGGGCACTGTGGGAAATGCTGGTGATGTCATTATCAATGCATTTCTTACTGTTTTTGTTGCTTTTTCACAGCTTTGGCCCACAGCCTCCCCCTTATCCGCTAGTGTTCCCTTCCTGTTCCCTTTAGACCCCTATTATGAGATGCATCCCTGTGCAAAACAAAAAAGGGCGCAAAAACAGAGTGAAGCTCGGTTGCTGTGGAAACAGAACAGCAAATGGGAAGGGAGGGGGTGCTCCTCTTTGAAATCGGTCAGTATGAGAGGGAGAGACAGCACACAGAGAGAGAGAGAGAGAGACCCGCAAGAATTACAACACCTCAGAAACAAATCTGCAATTCTTCATGGTCCAGCCGTTCAGCCAGACAAAGAGTCTGAATGTTCAATTGAGTTTTGGGATCTCACAGTGTCCTGCATCCAGAATGGCCGGACCGCATTGACTGAACTTTATAATACTTTATAATCCTGAATGAAGTCAAAGTGAAAAAGAGTAAATAAGAAGTCATTCATGAGTCATTTATTTATTTTTTTTAGTTTGATGTCTATATGGATCTCAGTGAAATTTATATGGGTATTTCAATTCAAAATCAGAAGAAAATAAGTATTTCTTGCAAAAAAAAAAAAAAAAGAAAATCATCCAGACACATTACAGTGATGAGAATGAACCCTTCTTTAAAAGTCACTAACATGTCCTTCCAGCAACTGCTGCTTTCTGACATATTTTCTAGACAATCTTTTACTCTTTTATAATTTATATTGGTGAAAGTCCTGTGTGTTTCAGTGTTGTTACTGGTAACAAAAAAATACTAAAACCTGTTTTTGGTAATTGAAATAAAGCAAAAAAATGGCTAAAACTACAACTAAAACAAAAAATTCAAGCTAAACAGAAATTATATGTAAAAAAAAAACAAAAAAACAAGAACTAACAAAAATGATATAAGCACATACGGTAATAAAATTAAAAGAAAGACTGAAAATATAAAAATAAAAGATAGTTCAAAATATTAATAGTAAATTATAGATGAATACTAGCAGTCACGTCATGTCATTATATAGTTTTAAATGAATAGTTACAAATATGGAAAATGTTAACATAAGATAGACAGGATACACATTTTATTTGTTGTTGTAATCTTAAAATGAGTTTTTTAAAAAGTGCATATGACATGATTCTCCTTCACCCCTGAAGCTTCAAAGAATAGAAGGAAACATGAACAACAACCCCAAAAAACGTGTCAGAGAAGGAGATTACATCTTTTTTTTTATATCAGATTTATTTTTATTCATCACTCTGCAGTGTGAAAAATGACAATAAGGCTGAACTTGACAAGTAGTGAAAGTACAGAATGTTTTTAATACATTTAGATTCATTCACTTAGCATATGCTTTTCAAGGTGACTTGGTGAAAAGACAAGTGATACATCATATGGCGTCTACAGCACCACCAATCCTGCAATACCACAAGTATGCTAAACTTATTTTTATAAAAACGCTTAACACTTGGGAACAGAACATTTTTACATGCATGTAAATATATTGATTAGATGATACATTTGGAAAAACAAAAAAATTAAACACTCAAAGAAGCAGGTCATGTTAAGCCAAATGTTAAGTGCAGAACAGTGGTTCTTAAATTGGTCTAAGACAATATTTGAAGGTCCTTCTAAGCTTATATTTATCATGGGTTCTTCCATTGTAATAAAAATAAATACAAAAATTATTTCAGTTTTATTTTGTACCTCTATTTATATGGTTTTAGCGTTTAAATTAAGATTATGTTAACAGAACTAAACTTTTCAAGGCTTATTGGGCCCCTTGTTGAAAACCACTGCTTAGAAGATTTACATAAGTTGGTACGGAACCCCGCACATGATATACAGGAAAAAAGAAATAAATTGTGCGCACAATATAATTTGTTCTCTCGCTTTACTAAATTGTGCGCACTAGCCTACATTACTATAGTCTCGTGTATCCAGACCTTCAGACTGACTGCTGAAGGTCTGGGAACCTTGTCCTTGGCCGCTTTGAATGGCAAGGATCACCCAAGAGATCATATGACTGACAGATAAAGCAACCAATCACATTTCGGTTTGTGCTGCATCATGTTAAAAAATCCAGCGTTTATTTGATCCTGATTAGCGCTCATTAACACAGTTGTAAACATGATGGCTTTGTTCTAACATGAGGGGGTTTGGCGTCATGGCATATTTGTTTCCAGGCGGAACGTCAAAGAACGCGACACACGCGAGACACCCGGAAATCATGTATAATTCAACCAATCTGATGATGACTTCGAAACTCCCGAAGTGTTTTTTGTGTGCCATATGCATCAGACTAGGGACGGGCGATACCACTTATTTTGTTTTCGATACGATACGATACGATACTTATAAAGGCCAGTATGGTCGTTACCGATACCGATATGATGCTTCTAAACTGAACTTTTAAATTATTAAATGTATTAAATTACTTAGAGTAAAATGGGTAATGAGACCCACTTAACTTTATATTTGAAACACATTTTAACATTCAATATGCCTCAATTGCAACTTACTAGGTTATGTTTTTGTTTTCACGTGGTTAAAATATATTTACTGTAGTGGTAACCATGGAATTCTACATATACTATAGTTGAACTACGGTCACTTTAGTAAAACCACCATGGTTAATTTTTATAAGGGACTGCCAGTGAAAGGCTGTTGCATGCATAAAATGCAACCTTTTTATTCTGACAGCTACGATTTATATTAAAATTACAGAATAGAACATGATCAATATGAACTTTTAACGTTCAATTTAATAAATGTAATTGCACAAACTATGTAGGCTACAATTTCAATTAGTCTATTGTGAAATAACTCAAGCATATGTTCTTTTTTGTCCTCTGAAAAGCATTATTCTGCCTTTCCCAAAAGCATCAATGGTTTCTTATGATACTTTTGGGAAACGCAGCCGTTTGAATGCAATATCAGAAGTGAGTGAACACTCTCTGTGATTGATTAGTTCTGTGACTGTCTTGCAGCATTTGCGTGTGTTCCACTGATCTATAATAGAGATTATTATTATAATAATAATAGATTATAAATAGAAATTATATATATAGATCAGTGGTGTGTTCAGATCAGAACAGTCTATGGTTCAGATGAGCGAGATGGTCCTCACTTCAGAACACAAGATCGACCCCTAAACCCCCCCATCTCCACCCCTAAACCTACCAATCTCCACCCCCTAGATGTGGATCCAACCACGCCCCCGGACCTTGTGTTCTGCAGTGAGGGGCTACTGAGATGAACAGGAAAATAATTATATCCTACACAATTATACGCTAACACAGGTTATTCATCCAATTCAGTACATATTGTATGCATTAATTTTTTTGTTTGTTAAATAAACAAAATCACTGCTAAAATAAAAACACCGTAGTATCGATATTTTTATTTGAGTATCGATATATCGATACTTCAGGATCGAATGCACATCCCTACATCAGATGTTCAGGCAAAGGTCCGGCGTGACGACTGAGACTAACATACTGATCGTTGTCATATATATCAAAAATATATCAAAAACCACAGTGGAGCTATGAATATATAGCTGTTACAGAAACATTTTTACAATAAATATTCTACATTTTAACCTTGACCTAGCTTCGATATTTGACCACTATTTATGATAATATTTGGTTACAATCAGTGTTGGGCTCGTTACTCCAAAAATGTAATTTATTACTTGTTACTAGTTACTCCTTTCAAAAGTAATATTATTACTTTACTTATCTGGCAACCGTAATTAGTTACATTACTAGTTACATTACGTTTCCTTCACGCCCCACAGAAGTTGTAATTGTGTTTCTTCCCCATAAAATTCTTATAAAATGTTACTAACAAAATATTTCTGCCTCATCATTTGACCAAAATCTACATTGGATCGCAGTCAGAAGTTTTTACAAACACCCAATGGTGACTGATAGTGACTTTTAAGTAAAAGTGTTGTATTAATTGTCATGTGTAACTTGAAGCTAATTGTAGTCATAATTTCTCTGTTACCCATATGTGATTATATTTCATGAAGTATTTTATCATAAGAAATCACATAAGTTCATAAGATTTTTAAATATAGTAATATAATTTATATTGGTATCAGAGGGATGTGGGTGGGCACTGGGCAAGCCATGTAATGCCAGAGTAAAATAATCCCACAATTTGCACATCTGTGTTCAGATCACATTTGCTCATGACAAAATCAGTATAATGGCACTATTTCCATCCCATGAATGTAAGCTTTTCCATATTCCAAGCTTTCCTGATGCACTGGAGACTTCATGTGCCTGTGCGAGTCGTGAAAATGATGAAAATAAATCCAGGAATTATTGGATTGTTGGATTTTAAATCAGTAGGGGTTAAGGCATCAAGTAACTGAGTAACGAGCTGTTTTATGGATGGTAACTATTATTACTGAAATCTTATTAGTAATTAGTTACACTACTAGTTACTGCAAAAAAGTAGTATTAAAGTAACTAGTTACTGCCCAACACTGGTTACAATGACACTAATAGTTCTTATTTCTGCCAGGAATGCAAAATCAATCGAGAGTTAATGATATTTTGAATAGAATAATATAATTTGTGACACAAACCTGTACATATTCAATCGCGTTTGCTTCCATTTACTTTTGATCAGTGCTTCTACACAACATACAAACGTTTACTTCAAAAGTGCGCACATTATGTATTCACATATTTACCTCACATTTCTTTAAATAGAATAGAACCATACTTTATTAATAACTCGCAGAAAGAGGATTCTCTGCCGATCCATCAGTCAATATTGCGTGATCATAATCCCCACATTACGGTGCCAGTAAACTTCTGTGTTCTGTCTCATAATAGACTACATTTATGTGTCAGTTTATTATATACAATATCTGCATTAGGTCACAGTAGAGTGAGTTTTGAGCAAAAACATTGTGTATTAATCTCATGTCAATCGCGCTGACTTTCTGCAAAGCCCTGCATGGATTGAGGCGCGTGAACCAGGATCAGGAAACCCAGACGGTCTCTATTCAGCGGGAACGCTGACAGTTAAAGTCCATTTCTGATTTTATTGTTGTTTGTATTGCCATGTTGCAGTATTTTACGTAATAAAAAATATTTTTATTTTTGGTATTTTATATGCTCTGTTGGTGGTTGGTGGGGTAGCATCACCCGTGGGGATATATATATGTATTTTTTATCACCACTGGGCATTAAAATAATTTAGCAGAGGCAGGGATACATAGACCAGAAAGGGGAAAAATCCACCCCCCCCATCCCCCCCTACAAATCGCACCCTGATGTTAATTCATTTTCATATTGATTCATGTCAGAGTAAAGGCATTAGTAACAGTAAAAGCAGCCCAGGTTATTGTGCTATAAGTATGCTGTAGAGTTTTTAATCATGTAGTAGCATAATTTAACAATTTTTTTTATAATGTTATTGAAAAGTATTATGACATTCAGTAAAGAGAAAAATAAAAAATGAAAAAGGTAGTGCAAAACAGAATGTAGACTACAATACTTATGGTATGTCTGTGGAGAGGCGGAGCTTACAGAAGGGTCAATTTGGGGTGGTGCTTAATGATCATGAAAATAATGTCATAATGCCAAAAGTCTTAAAGGGTTAATTCACCCAAAAATGAAAATGAGCCCATACATTTCTCACCCTCAAGTCATCCTAGGTGTATATGACTTTCTTTTTTCAGACGAATCCAGTCGGAAGTATATAAAAAATTGTCTTTGATCTTTTAAGCTGTTTCATTGCATAGAATGTCGGAGGATTTCGATATAAGCCAAGAGGAGACCTTTGCTAAAGTAAGGAAACTTTGCTTCCTTTGCTCCTGTTAACAAACGTTGGTTTTCACGAGACTAACATGCATGCATGCGCAATGCTGAACTAAAACGCATCGATTCGCTACAGAAGGCCTTTGTTCACCCCCCGGAGCCATGTGAGACACTTTTTTTTATTATGGATGGGCGCTTTTTATTTAACTTCTTTTGACACAACAGATGTCTGTGCATACAAACTTATGAAAAATGAATTTGCCAAGTCTAAGACACCTCATATAAAACCGTATAATACTTTAGAAAAAAAAAACAGCACAAATAAATTAATGTTGACCTTTTACGTGCAGTGCTAATGTTTATTCAACGAAGTCAAACGCCACAAATAAATCAATGTATGAGAAACACTGGTAATGTATATAGAAATATCGGAAATGTGTTTAAAAATCATATCACCGTTATTGAAAAGAATTATATCGCGATACATATTGATATTGAATTATTGTCCAGCCCTACTTGAGGGTGAGTAATTTATGGGCTAATTTTAATTTTTGGGTGAACTAACCCTTTAATGGTAGGCCTATATGCTTTACTTTATGCAAATTACATTTTTGTTTTGTTCGGGATTTTGGTGAAATGTGACCCAGACATGTTTTTGTAAGATTCGCCCATTATGGATTGGAGTGAATCAGGCAAAAATCTCTTTCTTTGGAACAAACTTGTCTCCAATGAGTGGAAACGTGCTTAAGTCTTTGAGGGGGTAAAAACTATTGTGAGCTCTGAGAAGTTCTCACGATGCTTTGTAAAGACTCTTCTCTCGCTTGTTTGGCTACCTGCCTGGGTCACTTCAGGCTAACTTTCCGTGTCACCATGGGGCTTTTCTGTTGGATGCTAAATGGTGAAAATAAGCATTTAGGACTCAACTCATTCACTGTGTTCTCAGAGGGAGAATTAGCATATGAAATAAACATACTTGGAAACATTCTTTCCCGGGAAAAAAGTGAGTGGAATAAATGTCTTAATTTTCAGGTCCCTGCTGCAATCCTACACCCACTGAGTGATTTAGCGGTGAAGTATTTTAGTGGTGTCTCTGCAGCATACAGTGGAAGTGATTTGTAGTGGGAGCTGTTTGAATAAATCAGAGCTGAATGAGGATGCGTTCCGACTCTAAATTCCTTTCACACGATCCCTGATTTCATCACAATTACATACGAATCAGAAAGCCTATTTGTTATCTTCTCAGAACCGAAAGCAAGTGTGACATCCACTCAAACGTCCCTCATTATTGCTTGACATGGACTTTAGGCAAATAGAGAATTATCACGTCTAAAATGAAATCTATGGCATGCCAGTCATCTATGGATTCATCTTCCCGTGGCTTTATGGAAAACAAAAGCTCTTTTTTTAGCAGCCTTTGATTTCCAAACTTCTTGCATTTGTTGTTGATTTTTATTTATTTATTTTATTTTTCTTGTCTATTCCCTCCCTCTGGCCTCTCCACATTATGGGGTCTTGTTGATTGGGGAGAGTGCGGAAACAGTACACCGATGTATGTTTCAAAACTCGTCAGAAATGAGTATTACACTATGTCAGCTGCTGATAAGGCTGCAGTTTAATGGGGGTGAAATTCAACTAGTGCCAAAGGGCAGAATAAGCAGATAAGCAGAAGCTAATTACTCCACTCTTACAATAGAGCGGAGCTGCTGTTCATTTGGTGATGTTTATAATGCACAAACCTTGCCTCAGGCCTACTAACTGAAACGAGAAGTGCCAACAAATACTGCGGCGGAATGTGTGAAACTTTGCAGTACCACCACCGCTGTTTCATGATAACACTGCTCATTATAGTGTGGGCTATTTACAAAATACTCATTATAGAAACATCAGGTGAAAATTTGTGGCGTAAGGGTTACAAATACATTTCAATTTATGCTCTGCTTTCTTTATAAATAGCAAAAACAAAGCACTTATGGAAGTGAATTTTTGGAAGTTTTAAAATCAGAAATGTGAAGTATATGATTTTATAAAATCACTATTATGATTATAGTACACTTTTAAAACCATCGTTCCCTTTCAGTCAGTCACTTCGATGTTGTGTCGAAGTTCCGACTAGGGGTCGCACTTGGGAGTCCTGACACCTCTCACATAATTGAGAAAAGGCCAATGAAATTGGCGAGTAAAATTTGCATAGCTGGCCATGCCCTGGATATCCGGGTATAAATAGCCAGCGTGGCATTTGCTCACTCATTCTGTTCTACTGAGTCGATGGAGCACTTCATTCACCTCTCAATCTCCTCGTCGTTGGATTTATGGCACAAGCAGCATTTTTTTCCTTGCTCATACAAGTGTAGTGAGAGTACCCCTGGGTGCTTCAACAGTCTTTGAGAGCAAATGTCCGGCTACAGTGCCAACCACTAATATTGGCACCCTTGGTAAATATGAGCAAAGGCGGCTGTGAAAATAAATCTGCATTGTTTATCTTTTTGATCTTTCATTCAAAAAATTCACAAAATTCTAACCTATCATTGAAGTCAAACAATGGAAAGTGGGGGGGAAATCTTATTATGAAATAAATGTTTTTCTCTAGTTCACACTAGCCACAATTATTGCCACCCAATTATTGCAACGTCCTTTTCCCAAGATAACAGCTCTGAGTTTTCTCCTATAATGCATGATAAGTTTGGAGAACACCTGACAAGAGATCAGAGACCATTCCTTCATACAGAATCACTCCAGATACTTCAGATTCACAGCTCCATGTTGGTCCTTCTTCTCTTCAGTTCACCACACTCATTTTCTATGGGGTTCAGGTCAGGGAACTGAGACGACCATGGCAGAAGCTTAATTTTCTGCTCAGTGACACATTTTTGTGTTGATTTTGATGTTTGTTTTTATTTGATAGAATCCATGATGTCATGCATCTGAACAAGATGTCCAAGACCTCTGGCAGAAAAACAGGCCCACAACATTAAAGATCCAGCAGTAGATTTAACCGTAGGCATGGGGTACTTTTTATCCCTGTTTGCACCAAACCCATCTGGTGGGTTTGCTGCCAAAAAGCTCTTTTTTTAGTTTCATCTGACCACAGAAGCCAGTCTTGTTCGAAGTTCCAATCATGTCTGACAACTGAATATGCTGGAGTTTGTTTTTGGATGAATGAAGAGGATTTTTCTTGAAACCTTCCCAAACAACATGTGGTGATAGGGGCTGTTTGATTTTTTTTTGTAGGCTTTTTGACCCCAAGTCTCAACGAATCTCTGCGATTCTCCAGCTGTGATCCTTGGAAAGTCTTTGGCCACTCAAACTCTCCTCCTCACAGTGCATTAGTACGATATAGACACACGTCCTCTTCCAGGCAGATTTGTAATATATTTAGTTGATTGGAAATTCTTAATTATTGCCCTGATGGTGGAAATGGGGATTTTAAATGCTTTAGTTATTTTCTTACAGTCACTTTCTATTTTGTGAAGCTCAACAATCTTGTTCTGCACATCAGAACTATATTATTTGGTTTTACTCTTTGTGATGGATGATTTAGGGAATTTGGCCTTTGGGTCCTTCTATTTATAATCCTGTGGAAAGTCATGGTTGGAGAATTTCATGCTCCTAGTCACCCTGGTGTAAGAAAATTGTAAATATGAATGGTAACATACTTCAGAGTTATTTTACTCATAAGATTTTCCAGGGGTGCCAATAATTGTGGCCAACATGCATTGGAGAAAAAAACATTTATTTCATAATATGAGTTTCCCTCCAATTTCAATTGTTTTACTTCAATGATAGGTTAGAATTTTGTGAATGTTTTTAATGAAAGATCAAAAAGATAAACGATGCAGATTTATTTTCACAGCCACCTTTGCTCATATTTACCAAGAGTGCCAATATTAGTGGTTGGCACTATAAAAGAGCTTCACGGGTGGATTTGTGTGTGTTTACAACATGCCTTTCCATCCATGCCCTTCTGGTTGCGGTTTGTACATCTCACTCTCTGATCGCTGTGCTCAGTGTTTGGGCTGTGCTCATGCTGAATCAACTTGTGGATGGTTTATATCCTTCTTGTGAGGAC
Organism: Sinocyclocheilus anshuiensis; assembly: GCF_001515605.1. Taxonomy (NCBI): domain Eukaryota; kingdom Metazoa; phylum Chordata; class Actinopteri; order Cypriniformes; family Cyprinidae; genus Sinocyclocheilus; species Sinocyclocheilus anshuiensis. Next base: position 529,970 of record NW_015544183.1, on the reverse strand, counting down.
ATGGCTATTGGCATGTTGTGCTCGAGGCTCGCATTCTTTTTTTTAAAAGAAAGACCGTGAGTCACCTCAGTTGCTTCCCTTCTGGGCCCTTCTACTTCCGGGTATGAGGCCTCAATGATTTGCACTGAAAGAGAGCAAGGAGATGTTGGAGATGTAGGAGCAGTTTCGCCGGATGAATTCCTGTGGACCTCTCATTCCTCCAACTGCACGTATTCTCCAGTAGAGTTTCTGGGTGAGTCAATCGGAGCTTCTTGATGAGGATGAGTTGTCTTTCTGTTAATGAAAGATCAAAAAGATATACGATGCAGATTTATTTTCACAGCCACCTTTGCTCATATTTACCAAGAGTGCCAATATTAGTGGTTGGCACTATAAAAGAGCTTCACGGGTGGATTTGTGTGTGTTTACAACATGCCTTTCCATCCATGCCCTTCTGGTTGCGGTTTGTACATCTCACTCTCTGATCGCTGTGCTCAGTGTTTGGGCTGTGCTCATGCTGAATCAACTTGTGGATGGTTTATATCCTTCTTGTGAGGACATGGCTATTGGCATGTTGTGCTCGAGGCTCGCATTCTTTTTTTTAAAAGAAAGACCGTGAGTCACCTCAGTTGCTTCCCTTCTGGGCCCTTCTACTTCCGGGTATGAGGCCTCAATGATTTGCACTGAAAGAGAGCAAGGAGATGTTGGAGATGTAGGAGCAGTTTCGCCGGATGAATTCCTGTGGACCTCTCATTCCTCCAACTGCACGTATTCTCCAGTAGAGTTTCTGGGTGAGTCAATCGGAGCTTCTTGATGAGGATGAGTTGTCTTTCGCAGCATTGGAGGATGGATCTGACTGATCGAAAGCAGATGACTCTACTGAACCGGCACTTCCGGGTGCTGTGCGTCAGTTTGAGCCTGACGCTGAGATGGCAGCCATGCTTACCCGGGCAGCAGAGAGCGCCAGGCTTGAGTGGACTCCTCCACCCTGTCTTGGGTCTCTCTGTTGGTTGGTTTTTGGATACAGAGTGCGACACTCCGCTTTTCTTCCCAGAAGTGCAAGAGGAGCTGATGAAGTTGTGGAAGGCACCTTTCTGCCATAACACAATACACCGGTCCTTCCGTTCTCACCACCTTTGACAACGATCCAGCGAAGGGATATACAGGGATCCCCGATGGAGAGAGCGATTGCAGTGCATTTTGTGCGCAAAACACCGCCACCTGGTGGGGCCAGGGGCCGGGGTGGAACTGCTTCCGGCGACTGACTATGCCCTCCGGGCTATGGAAGTCACAATGCAGGCTCTGGGGATGGCAATGTCCACATTAGTGGCCCAGAAGCACCACCTGTGGCTCAACATGATGGGGATGCGGTTTCTGAAAAAGTGTGTTTTCTTGATGCCCCCATTTCCCAGGTTGGTCTCTTTGGCAACACCGTCTGAGAGTTTGCACAGCAATTTTCCACGGTCAGCAAGCGGGCGGAAGTATTCTGCCTCGGCTTGGGTTGGGTTCTATCCTTGGACCCTTGATGTAGCAATTTCCACCTGCTTGTCACCGGGAACGCCCTGCGAGAACTGCAATGACTCTGCAGTAGCCTGGACCGGCGGTTAAGCCGACTAATGGCTATCTTCTCACAGCCAGGTAGCACCACCAGTTCATTCTCAGGTTGCTTAGAACCCTCAGGCAGGTCTCATAGCAGACCTGAAACGAGCGACCCAGGGTGTGTACTGACCAGCCAGCTCCACTTCCGTTGGGGGACGGGAGGTGGATGCTGCATCACCTAGGCTATCTGCCATTTGGCAGACAGCCACCAAGTGGTCAGTAAAACAGGAATTCATTTTTTCCTGGGTCATACTACTCACACAGCATTTCTGGCCCTTGGTATCACGATGGCCAAGTGCTGAAATTGAACATCAAAGCCTGTTCGGACACAGTCTTCTTCCTTGCCTCCTCACATTTTAATGCACCAGGTCTGATCTCAAGCCAGTATGATGAACCTAGGCAAGCTTCGGCTTCTTCATACGTCAGAGGCTACCCCAGCAGACTTTGGGGACAAGGCTGGTGCTGTGCACCCTTCACCAAGTGCCTTGAAGGACACAACGTCCTCTGCTATGGTGAGCCTTGTTCCACAACGCCACAGGAACCCTGCCTCAGGTACATTGAACATAGTCCCACTGTGACCATTAACAAGGTGTCTATGTAAAATGTAAAACTAAAAGGTAAAAACATACAATCTACTCCACTTTCCTGCATCATAGCAGTTTTAAATTGATCTTCTTTTATTTCACCTACAAGGTCATGCTGTGACGTATCGATCTGCTGTTGGTCACACGGTTTCACGTGATGCGAATTTGCAGGTCAGAGTTCACCAAGCTTGAACTTTTTACATGAGCTTGCGTTTCCATTCTGACGCATTCACTTGCGTAATGGACATTGACTAATGGAACGAAAAGTGCAGTATGACTGCCCCTTAAGGTGTAGAGTTTGACATATTGCGCCCTTTCCCTCTCTGAGTTGATAATGTGCACTCTTTGAGTCCAATTCAGTTCCTTTTTATGAACACTGGACCGCCTTTCCATCACGCAAGCACTCATGCATAGCTGAGTGTGGCGGAGAAACTCGCTGCAAGAACTCATTGCTTGCAAGTATCCCTTGAGTGAACTCTCGTAATGGGTTGGTGCTCCATGTGTTGTGACCCACCTACGGTGGTCCCATATGCGCATTGATCCACTGCACTGTTCCTGATAAGGACTCAGTGTTTTCCCTAGACAGACAGTTGGTTTGTCGCCTGGTTCTGTGCTTGGTAGTTCTCCCCTTATGTGGAGCACACCACAGAAACCTTCCCTATGTAGTACTCCCCTTTAGTAAGTCCATGGGTTGTTTCTCCACGTTACCTCCCTTTGGATGTGGTCTCCATAGTGTTCTTTCCCCACTCAGGGAAATGAACGCTTCCCCAACATCAACAATCAAGACTTTTCAGCTGCTATTTTATTCTTATTTTCTCAGATGAGCAAAGGCTCCGGCTGAGGTGACCTCTGCCTTATATGGCAGATCTCCTGGATTTTGGAGAGTGAGGTCATAAGTCTTGGGCATTGGAAGGTTATAAGGAGGAGAGGTGCATTTGGTTGTGACACACTGGGCTTTGTCAACATCTGCGCCCCCATGGACTTGTAATGCAGTTCAGCAGCTGCGGCGTTTAGTGTAGGGACCCCTAGTGTCGAAACTTCGGCACAACGTCAAAGTGACCGACTGAAAGTTATGTATGGTAACCCTCGTTCCTTGATGGAGGGAATGGAGACGTTGTGTCCCTTATGCCACAACTCTGAACTGCTTCTGAGTGGGTTGAGATGCTTTTCGACTAATCAGAACAAAAATGAGCGAGCAAATGCCATGCTGGCCTATTTATACCCGGATATCCAGGGCGTGGCCAGCTATGCAAATTTTGCTCGCCAATTTCATTGGCCTTTTCTCAATGATGTCAGAGGTGTCTGGGCTCCCAAGTGCGACCCCTAGTTTCGGAACTTCAACACAACATCTCCGTTCTCTCCATC
>NW_015544183.1:514271-520886 GCF_001515605.1 Sinocyclocheilus anshuiensis | reverse complement strand
CGTGGCCAGTGGCCAGCTATGCAAATTTTGCTCGCCAATTTCATTGGCCTTTTCTCAATGATGTCAGAGGGCTCCCAAGGGGTTACCATACATAACCGAGACCTTTTTTCTTTGCATAGATTTATCGAATCATCTTTATTCACATAGGCTCTTGGCAATTGTACATGTTGTAGTTTGGGTTAAGTTTTGTTTTTGGTATTATATGCATGAATATGTTACATGTTGGATGTAACAAAATGGATTTGCACATTTTAAAACTGAATAAAAAGCACTTGAATCCTTTTGTTAAAACTTGTGCATTATTTCAGCTGTAATGTTCTTGTCATTTGTCTTGTGAAAAAGATGTGCACTTAATAATATTAAATGTGCTTTTATACTTCAAATCTTAAAAGTAAATGTATTTTTAAAATGTACTTTCAGATAATCTATTATTAATGAAATCAGTGGCATCCCCAGAAAATTGTAATAGGGGTGGCCAGAGGAGGCCACAGCAAAAAAAAAAGAAAAAAAAAAGGGGTTCAGTGTAATGTGCGTTACACTTATTTACTTTTGTTTCTGGTTAATGTAACAATATGATTTCAATTAGTAATTAATTACTCTTTAAATAATGTTGTTCTTTTCCTTAAAAATAATTATACATCAGCAAATACCAAGATCAATTATTACAGCCCAAAACACGACAAGAATTGACAATTTTCAGCAGCAATAATCAGCTAAATTTGCGAGTTCAGTTCGGTTCACTGGCATTGCTATTGCACTATATAAATGCCTCATTCATTCATTTATTCATTAGCTGTGTCTCATTTAGAAGGTTGCGCTCTCCGGAGGTCGCATTCGAAGGCTGCATATGTCACCGAGGCTGTCTCATTTCAGAAAAGCAAGTAAGACACTCCAAATGCGACCTTCTTTCGCAGGAATTCAGAGAATGCACGAAGTGTATCCTTCGCTGCTACAGATAACCCACAATTCTTTGTGTCACCGTAAACAACCATCATTTATTTGAAAAAAAAAATAAAATCTGTTAAAAAACGTTAACGTTACACACAAGTGAAGATGTGGTGTTTAAATGCTTAAATGAAAAAGTATTTTTCAAGTTCTTTTTTAAGTTTTATTACCTCAGTTGGTAGATGTGGTAAACAGGATTACAAGTGTTTAGAGATTTTTAAATGCTGAGAACAGTACTTTTCCAGCAAGGCGAGAAATTGTTAATTTGTTTAACCCTCTGGTATTGTACATTTAAGGCTCATTTATACTTTCGCCTGGCTCCGCTCCGCTAGCCTCTGCAGACTGTGCGCACATAACCCCAAATTCTGGAGGCTCTTATACTAGATGCGTTCATCATTGTGATATTATTTGAAACGACAGGGGGCGCACAAGTGAAATCATCTTTGGAAGTAGCAGGAAAGAACAGAGAAGTAGGAGTTTCCCGGAATTACATCAGATAATTCAGAATGCAATGTTTTTATGCCACAACATTTGTGAAATGATAATTAAGTAATATGAAACACTCACACGAGCAATTATGAGAATTTTTTAATTTATTTATTCAGAAAACCACACAATACACTTTCTGTAGCATAAAAATTAGCTTTTGGGTTAACAGTATACAAGTATAAAAATGTATACAGTTTCACAGTTCTTGCTTTCAATATTCTTAATAAAACTGATCAAATTTGATTCTACAACTGCTTCAAGTGTATAAATGTTTTTACATAAAAATTCTTTGGTAAGGTGCTTTGCAAGTCTTCACAAATTTAAGTGATGCACTTTTGACGTATTTGTGAAACGATTTCTCGCCAAGAGTTAGACGGATCATAAAGATGCTTGTACAGGCATACCTGTTCAACCAAAACAGCTTCAAAATCATTCATGTTCTATGCAGTGCCACGCGAACAGTTCGCTCGAGATGCAGCCAACACCGCAATGATGTCGCACGCACCCAAGCGAACTAGCGGACGCGTCGAGTATAAATCAGGCTTTAAGGGGTCACTTTCATATTGTTAACTGTAGAAACTGAACGGAGACAATCTTATAATAATTTTATAATAAATTGATTTCTACATTTAGTTTTAGGAAATTAATGTTCAATATTTTAATCTTCATTTAACTAGCGTGAGAGCTGCAATGACTCTATAAATGTGTTGGCATAGCAACGTGATACTTCCTGTTTCCTTTTCCGCCCATCCTACGAAGGCCGTCTCGTTTAATTCTGGGTTGAGGACACGCCGTATAAGCATCCTTCAGAGGATGCGACCTACAGAGGATGCAGCCTTCAAAATGAGACACAGTTATTGTTTACATTCAGTGCGACTTCCGGATTGATGAAGCATCGTGAAAACCCTCTATCTACAATCTTTTTTGGTGGCTGCAGCTCTTGCTGCATTTTATTTTCTTTCACTTCATGAACTATTGTGAATTTAAATTTTGCATTTAAATACCCACTGCAAAATCCTACTTGGGGTTGCCACAGGGGTGGCCAGAGTTTATACAGTGGTGGCCACCCCTGAATTAAATCACTGTTTTAATAATCTTTTGTTGTTTTAAAGATGTTTTGAAGTGTTTACTACTTACTAAAGCACACGCAAAGCACTTGATTGTAATTTTAACTGTAGTGTGTTTTTGATATTACAAGTTAATGTTTTATTTGTACTAAATTGCAACTTCATCATAACAAATGTAGTTTATGATAAGTACTTGTCCTTACACATTAATCATATTTCAAAGACAATATGAAATTACTTACAGTATAAAGATATACTTAAAGGTCCCCTGAAATGCTTAGAACCACGTAGCTGTACACTATGTGTTGACGTCATTTGAACTGAAACAGGAAGACAGGGCGGGACATATCAAGCAGCCTGGTGTTATGTTGATTTTTCATGGATGTATGAAGTCAGTTCTCCTCGAGTTCACACAGGTGTCCAGCAGAGTAACCACAGGTGTAGAGAATCACATTAACTATATGAACATAATCCAGTAACGTCTGACATCAGTTGTCATTTCAATCTTTTTGTCAGATCATGTTCTGCTTGAAAAGTGTATAGTCTTTCCTTAATATAAATGCCACTCACATTTTGATACATAGTGCAATGGCATTCTCTCATAAACTTTTCACATAAAGTATTTCGACCAGTTGGAGTCAGCAGGGCCTGACCGCATGTCCTGTTCTGCAGTGAAGCACGTCTCCCTGTCACCAGAAAGCTGAGCCGGAGCGCCTGCTCGGACATGAAGGTCAGCGGTGCTCTCGGCTCAGCTAAGACGATCCTTCCTGCTCCTGTTAAACACCCCCTCAGGGCTCTTTCTCTCACCCAGGACAGCTCGGCTTTCCCTCCTTTGGCCTATCACAACGCTCTTTCAGCTCTCACTAGCACAATTACCCTCTCATTAGCTTTCACCCCCCACCACATCACCTTCTCCTGGGCTCATTGCGTTGTGTTACACTCCACATTAGGGGGGCGTCCTGGCTCCTAAGTGTAGGGAATGAGCTTTGCCGATTCAGTGGGAATGTGATACCACCCTCTCATGCTAATGCAGGCAGCAAAGGGACCCGCTCTCTCTGTCTCTCACTCTAATTCCCTCGAATTCAGTGTCTAATTTGCTGTCTTGTGCAGTTAACATTTAAGCATTGGCTATGATTATGCTTGAGGTCTTATGCAGCCTTTGTACATCATGTGTCTGCATTTTTTATTCTATTAATATAATGTTTATAATTTAAAGTTTTTCTGTAAAAATTTGACAAGTTGATCAAGTTTTGTGCTTGAACATGAATATATTTATAGGCCTGTATTAATAAGTATAAGAAACAGTGCAGTTTCCGTTAATCGAAATGAAGCTGAAATAAAACCCCACCACCAGAATGCATATATGGATCCAAAATGATATTTCTTTGCATATTCACATAATTCATATTGTTTAATATGACTTGTTTTGTCAATGAAAATAAATGTTAATAATAATTTAAATGATGTGTGTACTTAAAGGGTTAGTTCACCCAAAAATGAAAATTGGCCCATAAATTAGTGAGTCTCGTGAAAACCAACGTTTGTTTACAGGAGCAAAGGAAGCAAAGTTTCCTTACTTTAGCAAAGGAAAACCAGTCTCCTCTTGGCTTATATCGAAATCCTCAGACATGCTTCTTTACAAATCCTCATTTTGTACTTCTAATTCTTGACCGTTGTTTTGTTTTGATCTCTTCCCTGCTCTTACGCGTGCGTCACTTCTGAGCATCGCATGCACAAAGCCGACCTCATATGTCATCCACCCGGAACTGCTTCCGTGTACAACAGTGAGTGCTAGCTACATTAAAGTGATTATTACGTTTTGAATATGGATATTTTTCTTACAAAAACGCATCGATTCGCTACAGAAGGCCTTTGTTCACCCCCTGGAGCCGTGTGAGACACTTTTTTTTTATGGATGGGCGCTTTTTATTTAACTTCTTTTGGACGGATGCATGCAACACCTGCTGAGTGGCATTAAACAGCTTGAAAGATCAAAGACCATTTTTAATATAACTCCTACTGGGTTCGTCTGAAAGAAGAAAAACATATACACCTAAGATGACTTGAGGATGAGTAATTTATGGGCTAATTTTCATTTTTGGGTGAACTAACCCTTTAACCTCAGATTGTTCCAGTGGGACTCTCACTGTAATTATACTATAGATTGCTATGAATAAAAGCGTCTGCTAAATGATAGCTTTCTGTTTACTTTCGTACTAAATATAATTCTGAACTAGAACAGGAGATTTTACATTACCTATGCATGTAATAACTACATAGAAAGCAGAAATTACTTGGAAAAAGAAATGATTTTAACCCACACATATAATCTAGAGTTATTAATATCACTGCATTATATAAAAACATATAACAATGTATAACCAATCGCAGTTCACATCTAATTGTAAATCTTCTTTCTAAATGTTTTCTTAAATATTTGATGGATATTTTATTTGAAGTGATCATCTCTGGTTAATTCATTCATCATAATGGAAATGCTGTTATTTAAAAAAAGTGGCAGCTGTGGAAAGTTGAGGGAAGGTTTGTCATGTCTCATGAATCAACTGTTTTTATGGTCTTAACATTGAAACAGCTTCTTTTGTAAACTAATAATGAGTGCAAGCAGTGTTTTAATTGTCAGTTGGTGGGTTTATGTTGTACACCGCAGTGTGGCAATAATATTTTTTTAATTACGAGATGAAGTAGCTCGTTTTACTCCTCATCCTCCCATCTCAGCTCTGTTGGATGCAGTGTCGTCTTCACTGAATATCCTCTCCTCCAACCACGGGATAATTGACACCCCCTCTGCCTTCAAGCTGAGAGAAAAACCAGAGAGGGGGAACGAGAGCAAAGAAAAGAGTGGGAAAAGCTGGAGTCAGGGAGAGAGCGGATGTCCCGCAGGCCAATTGTGAGATCCGCGAGCAGAGCCTCTTTCTCTCCTCGCACAAACAAACACTTTCATGGTTTAGAACCTGACGGCGACTCAAGATGTGATTTCTATGACTAAACAGCTGGCGGGACCCCTGGCATGTCTTATCAGTTCAGAGCAGAGGGCCGCGGAGGCCAGGGCAATTTGAGCCCTTGTGATAGACACGGCCCTGGATTGCTCTGAGAAAATGGGGAGGAAGAGAGTGAAGGGAAAAGACAAGGGCGAATGGGGGAGTGCTTACTTGTGAACTTGTTTTAGGCAATGACAGAAATTTATGATGAAATGGAAACTCTGTGTTGTTGTTGTTGTTGTTTTTGAGGAGCTGATTTTGAAGTTTTTGTGTTCTGCTTGAAGAGTTATGAAAGAGAGATCCAGTTAAAGTCACTAGGCCACCTGTGATTTTTACCACGGTTAATAGGAGTTGCTAGGAAGCGGAGTGCTTTAAGCCAGTGTTATTTTAGTATTATTTATATATTATTTTAGTACTTATTAATCCTTTGAATTAGTTTAATTTTTCTTGAATTAATTTTGTATCATTTAATTTAAATTTTTAAATTTTCATTTTAATTTTAGTTTAAAGCACCACTATGTAACTTTTGGCGCTCTAGCGGTTAATATGTGTTACTCCGCAGTCAAATATAAGTACTTATTATAAGTGTACCGTAGTGATTCGGAATAAGACAAAACGCGGTTTGGAAGATGAATTCATGATGTACTTGCTCTCGCTCATTATATACATTTTGCAAATTTCGAACACAGAAAAAGTTACATAGCGCTGCTCTTAAGTTTCAGTAATTTTGTAAAGTAACTTTTTATTATTTTTTAAAAATATTTTTATTTAGCTTAAGTTTACATTTTTAAAACAAAATTTATTTTAGTACTTTTTTTCTTATTTCAGTTAGTTGCAAAGTGAATTTCTGTTTTCATTTACATGTATGCATTTAGCAGTGTAATGTGGGGTTTGGGTTTTGTTTCTTGTTCATGTTTTCATGTCTTTTATTTTGTAGTTTAGTCATGCTCCCTGTTTGTGTCATGCTTCCCTTGCCCTCATGTATTCATGCCATTGGTTCCTCTGTTCATGTGTCATGTTCTGATTGACCCTCTTGTCTGCTATAAGTAGCCCTCATGTTCCCATTGTCTCTGGTCGTGTATTGATGTTGTAACCCGCTGTCGGTGAGTCTAGTG
>NW_015544183.1:513109-514228 GCF_001515605.1 Sinocyclocheilus anshuiensis | reverse complement strand
TTCACTTGGAGCCTCAACCGAGGTGGTACTAAAAAAAGTACCAGGTCCCAGGTACTGTCCCCAGTGGAAACCCCCCCAAAAGTGAACCGTACCGAGCCGTACCGTGCTGTACCATGCAGTGGAAATGCGCCATTAGTCATGTGTCTTGTTTATGTAATGTGGGGTTTGGGTTTTGTTTCTTGTTCATGTTGTAACGGGTTGAAGAATCACACGACAAGTAATCTCAATCAATACCCCGGCCCCGGCCAAGATGTCCGCCACGCCTGAGTCCCCGGCCAAGATGTCCGCCACGCCTGAGTCCCCGGCCAAGATGTCCGCCACGCCTGAGTCCCCGGCCAAGATGTCCGCCACGCCTGAGTCCCCGGCCAAGATGTCCGCCACGCCTGAGTCCCCGGCCAAGATGTCCGCCACGCCTGAGTCCCCGGCCAAGATGTCCGCCACGCCTGAGTCCCCGGCCAAGATGTCCGCCACGCCTGAGTCCCCGGCCAAGATGTCCGCCACGCCTGAGTCCCCGGCCAAGATGTCCGCCACGCCTGAGTCCCCGGCCAAGATGTCCGCCACGCCTGAGTCCCCGGCCAAGATGTCCGCCACGCCTGAGTCCCCGGCCAAGATGTCCGCCACGCCTGAGTCCCCGGCCAAGATGTCCGCCACGCCTGAGTCCCCGGCCAAGATGGCCGCCACGCCTGAGTCCCCGGCCAAGATGGCCGCCACGCCTGAGTCCCCGGCCAAGATGGCCGCCACGCCTGAGTCTCCGGCCAAGATGGCCGCCACGCCTGAGTCGGACACAGAGCTTGGGCTTGGACTGAAAAGACTGATAGTTAGCGTGATGGACTTACCACTGATGTCGGTGAGAGCTGCAGGCATCCCGGTGATGTCAGCGCTCTCAAGTCCCGCCATCTTAGAGGTCCTGCCACACTCTGCTGGCCTTCCTGTAATGGCGGTCGCCATTTTGAGCATGTGGGCTGCACACTGCGCTCCAGAGTCCTCTCCTGTCCACGAGTCTGCTCCTGAGGCCTTCCTGTCCACGAATCTGCTCCTGAGGCCTTTCCTGTCCATGAATCTGCCCCAGTGGCCTCTCCTGCCTACGAGTCTGTCCCTGAGGCCTTTCCTATCCATGAG
>NW_015544183.1:512479-512866 GCF_001515605.1 Sinocyclocheilus anshuiensis | reverse complement strand
CTTTCATCTATTCAGGATACAGAGACAAGGCGTTTAATATTGTTTATTACATACATATAAAATAAGATAGAAAAATACATTATAAACTTGTAACAATGGCTGTTAAAACAGACATGTCTTCTCATAGGCAATACTTGGGCAGGGAACACACGTTTGGGGCTGAAAGACAGATGTCGTACACACACATATCCACATGTATGTTAAAAGACATTCACATGATCAAACTTTATATCCCAGTTTAACATACAGAAACAACTACTGACTTCTGTGGCGTTGTCAAAACATGGGTCGATATGTCGTCATTTGGCTTAACCAATGGTGCGCGTCGGGGGGCGGGACCTGTTGGACTGACCAATGGCAGGTGGGGAAGGGGGTTAGGCAACATGC
>NW_015544183.1:489882-509280 GCF_001515605.1 Sinocyclocheilus anshuiensis | reverse complement strand
GAAGAGCGTTAAATATCCGCTGCATTATGTCGCTCTGAAGCTAATGACAAAGGCAGTTTGCGCATGACTTATTAAGGCCAGGATGAAATAGAGCTCCACCAATTGTGAAAGTGCTTTCTTGGCACAGATGCATAGCACCCGAGTCTCCAGCCACAGAAACTCCAGCAAATAACCACGATGATAAATCACTGCTGGATAATGATATGCAATATTACTTTCTTAAGATAAAACACCCTGATGTGCTATTGGCTTCTAAAGAGCGAAAAGCGCAATTATTCCTTTCATCTATTTCATCTATTCAGGATACAGAGACAAGGCGTTTAATATTGTTTATTACATACATATAAAAAAAATACATTAAATACATTATAAACTTGTAACAATGGCTGTTAAAACAGACATGTCTTCTCATAGGCAATACTTGGGCAGGGAACACACGTTTGGGGCTGAAAGACAGATGTCGTACACACACATATCCACATGTATGTTAAAAGACATTCACATGATCAAACTTTATATCCCAGTTTAACATACAGAAACAACTACTGACTTCTGTGGCGTTGTCAAAACATGGGTCGGTATGTCGTCATTTGGCTTAACCAATGGTGCGCGTCGGGGGGCGGGACCTGTTGGACTGACCAATGGCAGGTGGGGAAGGGGTTTAGGCAACATGCTTGGAAAAAACATTATTTTTCACTTTTCTTTTTGGTGTCAGAAATTGCACACTTCACCTTTAAACTTGAAAACTCCATTGCAAATCCAGGAAACATTTCTATTAATTTCTATTGCGTGTGAGACACCATGCTTAATCAATTACTGTACTTTTTTTTTTTTTTTTAAATAATCACATTTCTGTATTCTTACTAACCAACAACAACAAAAAAAAAAACTGCTTTTAATATGTAGATAATTCGCATTTCATATTCCAAAGCATTTTCAAACACATCACACCTTGATATTAGTACCTTCTTTGATAATATAATTCTGTGATGGCACTGCAGAACCGTAAGTGTAAATGAGAGCAAATGCAGACACAACAGGAATTTAAATTGTTTTGGACTGTCGGAGTTTTTGCATTAACCAAATGTGTTGCTTTTTAAAGATTATTCAGAATTAATTATATTAATTGTGATTATTTAATCTTATTGATTATTACTGTACTAGGTTTTTCAGATTTGTTTTGTTGGATAAATAAATAAATAAATTCTAGGTGATATTTTACCATTTTGCTTTAGCACTATGACAATATTCTTTTTATTAAAAAAAAAAAAATTGAGTCCCGATGTCCTCTACCGAGGATATAGCATAACTTATGAATGAAATATCATTAAAAAATTTTTTTTTTTTTACATGTTTTTTTAATGCTCTAAACAATGTAAAGACATTAAAAAAACTTTTCCCTAAAAATCTTTTTTTTTTTCTTAAGAGGTTAAAACAAGAAAAATAAACTTAATATTTTCTCAAAACCAGGTAATTATTTACAGTATATACACTATCAGTCATAATAACTATATATAATTATTAATATTTAAAACTAAAAAGATTTAAAGATTTAAAACTTTTATTTTATTTTAAAATATATTTTAAAATGTAATGTATTCCTGTGATGCAAAAGCTACATTTTTTAGCATCATCCAGTATTCAGTGTCACATGAACCGTCAGAAATCGTTAATATGATGATTTGATGCTCAAGAAACATTTCTGATTATTATCAATGTTGAAAACCGTTGTGCTGCTTCATATTTCAGTGGAAACATTTTTTTTCAGGATTCTTTGATGAATGGAAAGTTCAAAAGAACACCATTTATTTGAAATGGAAACCTTTTGTATTTTAAAAGACCTACCCCAAACCTTTGAATGGTATGGTAGTGTTTAAAATATTAAGCAGCGTAATGTTTTCAACACTGTAAAAATAAATAATAATAAAAAAAGTTTTCAAGCAGCAAATCAGCATATCAGAATGATTTCTGAAGGATCATGTGACACTGAAGACTGGAGTAATAATGCTGAAAATTCAGCTTTGAATACAATACATTTTAAAATATATTAAAACTAACAACAGTTCTTTTAAATTAAAATATTTCACAATATTACTGTTTTATTGTATTTATCAAATACATGTAATCTTGGTTAGCAGACGAGACTTCTTTCAGAAACATTAAAACAATCTTAAACTTTTGGTGTGCTGTATATATTCTAACTTGTATATATATAAGTTGTATATATTCTTTCAAAACATAATTTTGCTTCCTATTCATATTAAGGACATTTATATATTTTTAATGTAAAACAAGACAAAAATACTGATTAAAATAAAGTAGATTTTTTTGGGCATTGAATATATCCTATATCTTACCATACCGATATTACAATGCGCTAAACGTCAACATAAAGTGCAAATGAATTTAAGTACTGTGAGCATAACACCCACAATTCTGAAGGATGAGTCAAGACTGAAGGCAACAGATAGACTTTGACTCCCGAGTCGGTTTGACAGTAATCATGCGTTGTGAAAGGCCTTGAATTTGATCGCTGTGTAATACTGGGCAGGAGCGGTGAGCTGTTGCAGCCGAAACTGGAAGGCAGGGATAAGCTGGTGATACATCACTTATGTGCTTCCTGACGGGAAAGCTGTGTGTACTGACATGGACAACATTTCCCAAATCCATCATAAGCCTGAGTAGATTGTAGAGACCTTTATGTGCTCTACAATTTACGTAAAATTACGATGCTTTTGGTCTGCTCATTCGCCACTGATTATGACATTCATATTGAACATCAACTATGAGAACTATGATAAGGCACTTGAATGATATTTCCCTATCAACCCCAACGGTTCAACGAAAGGGTTGTTTTGGTCATAAACACTACATCCAATTACAGAAAACTGGATTGTTTTCACTTCATAAAGGGTTCGGTATTGTTTTTTTGTTTTTTTTCTTGTTCGCCTCATAATATTCGACAATATAAAATAGCGAGTTGTAAAAATATAAGTTCTCTGGAGGATAATAAAAGTGTTGTTTCTGTACATGTTCTCTTTTGTCACTCTTTTAACATTTATCTACACATTTGTACAGCAGATAGGCAAGCATGGCTTATACATCCTCAGAGAGGCTTGTTCACTGAAAAGTGTCGGATTGTTCCGGAAAGGAAATATTCTTTTTTAAAAATTTTTTTAATGTATTTTCAGCTTTGACTCACTGCTGAAATGCTTCTCAAATAGCCCACTGTGACAAGTTCACCGGGTTGTGATGATGCAAGAGGTGCATCATCCACACCGTCATGCATTACATTCAGACTCATTACCGTAACTGCAGGATTACTTGAGCGACGGGTTGGGGTGCGATGAAGGGCAGTCCGTTTCCTCAACAGTGCTGTTGTTGAGCTGGAGGCGTTCGCACAGCAAACTGGGAGGTCTGGCTTTGATTTAGAGGGTGTGGGACAAATCATTATTGCTTATTGCTTACAAAGAGTGCAGATCTACAGTGGCAGGAACGTCCGCCCCCCCGTCTGAAGCGGTGGGCATCTGCCACCCAGGTTTAGGGAAGCTGTATATCCACTGCCTGTGACAGCTCTTAGATACTCTTTTTGTCTTTCATTCATTCATTTTAGGGCAGAGGTGTGATCGGCAGGCAGGTAATGGGCAGGTCATCATTGGGTGAAGAGGTCAGAAGGTCAGGGGTTAGTGGCTGAGTGGGTTAGAGAGACAAACGAACAGAAAAAGGGGAGGGAAACAAGGAAAGGAGGAAAGAAACAAAAGATAGAGGAGATTAGTTTCAGCTAGTGAAAGCAGGATGACAATTTGAAAAGTATTTCGAAACCGATCACAAGTAGGCTCGTTGATTCAGGCGAGTCTCCCCACAGCACAAGACATAAAACGGTTCAATTGGGTGATATAGTGAGAAAAAGCAGGAAAATACTTTACGCAAGTTAGTCCAGTGCTTGATATTAAGAGATTCTAAACATTAACGTCATGATTTTCTGTAAAGCTGGGTAACACTTTATTTTGATAGTCCACTTAATGCCCAGTTCAGACTACACGATTTTAGCCCGATTTTGCCACGATTTGCTTGACGTAGGGTGTCGTGGGGATTCGTAAACGACAATGGGCGTCGGGACACAAGATTCCATCGTTTCAGCTCGTGTAGTGTATCATACTGGACGACAACCGATTCCGCGTCTGCGATGCTTCACGACATCACGACAGAAAATGTTCCGTCGTCCACGACGAGTTCTGTCACATTGGTGACGCTGACCAACAGCAGCACAGAAGCGCTTTCATACACAGGTTTCAAACATGGCGAAACGAAAGAGAGATGATGGTGCTACTAGGTGGAATTATGAGATGGAGGAAAGGTTCGTGGAGCTGTGGCAACAGTACTCCTGCCTGTTAATAATCATTTTTTTCTCTAACAGCCATAAAATCAGATATCACATCAGATGAATGTTTTCACATTTGCATTGAACTATTTTTATTGTAATATCAGTATGGTTATTTTGATGGTACCTTTAGACAACTGTTGATAAGTAACTTTGCAACTACATGTCAAATAGCAGTCATTAGAGTATTAGCAGACTGCTTAATATCTACTAACACTTTATTTTGATGGTCGCTGCACACGACGTTCTACTGACTATAAGTAACTGTAAGTACGGCAACTTATTCTACTAACCTTAACCTAACAGTCTACAAATGCTCTAATGAGAGTTAGTTGACATGTAGTTGCAAAGTTACTCACAGTTAGTAGAATGTATAAAGTGGACTATCGAAGTAAAGTGTAACCTAAAGCTGCTTTGAAACAATGTGAATTGTGAAAAGCGCTATACAAATAAATTTGGCTTGACTTGAAAGTTTAACTTGTTTTTCGAGGGCGGGACTTATGTTTGTTTGACCAACTGAAAACAGGGGGAGTGTTCATGAAGCCTTTTTGAAAACAATCATATGTGACCCTGGACCACAAAACCAGTCATAAAGGTCAATTTTCCGAAATTGAGATTTATACATCATCTGAAAGCTGAATACATACACTTTCCATTGATGTATGGTTTGTTAGGATAGGACAATATTTGGCCGAGTTACAACTATTTGAAAATCTGGAGTCTGAGGGTGAAAAAAAAATCAAAATATTGAGAAAATCGCCTTTAAAGTTGTCCAAATTAAGTTCTTAGCAATGCATATTACTAATCAGAAATGAAGTTTTAATATATTTACAGTAGGACATTTACAAAATATCTTCATGGAACATGATCTTTACTTAATATCCTAATGGTTTTTGGCATAAAAGAAAAATCAATAATTTTGACCCATACAATGTTTTTTTGGCTATTGCTACAAATATACCCCAGCGACTTGAGACTGGTTTTGTGCTCCAGGGTCACATTTCTGCAATTAGTTTTCATGGCGCTAGTAAAAAAAAATAACTTCAGCTTTAACTAATGTGCTCAGTAAGTTTCTCTTCAAACTGTTGTTTTATCGTGACAGTCGTAGACTCGAAAAGGAAAAGTAGCCATAGAGGAAGATTTCGTAAAAAAGCTTTTGGTTCACGTATTTGCGTAGGGGATGTTTCAAGCATAAATAATAACTCTTGCTGTGGGTTGACTGAATGTGAGAGCCGTGGAAGAACTGTTGATCTTCATCTTTGTAATATAGTAAAATCATGAGGTAAAAGCATGATTTTACACACAGCATGAGGACCAGCCTGTCCTGAGAGGTCACATGTTAAAAAGGAAGAAATCAAGCGAGAAAAAACTGAGAAAACACAAAGGAATACAACTGTGGCAAATGTGTCTAATGGTTAGTAGCAGTCAAGTGAATGGACAGACTGAAGGTCCGGTCACACCAGGCTTTAAGCATGACAGGATATGATGTCATGCTCTGCTCTAGATTCCGTTAAAGCATTCAAATGGAATTCAAACAGATTCAGTTCAATTCAAACGTTGGGTTCGGATCTGGACTGCATAATCTAATTAGTGATCTCTGCTTTATGATCTTTGCAAATTCCAACACAATATGCTGCAGCAAGCAGATGCTGACGGTCACAGGTGTATGAATGGGAGCGAGTCTAGTGTGACCGGCCATGAGAGAGACAGCTGCTAATGAAATGAGAGGAGAGATCTGAGGACAGTCAGTGAAGGTCACAGTGTTACCTGACTGCTATTAAGCACTAGAGCTCTTAAGAGGTTCCTGCATTAAGCCGCCAGTTATGATGGAGATGGAAGATCAATGCTTTTCTTAGTAAATTGAGACGTTGAGAAATTTAGTCAGAAATAATTTAGGGCCAGAACAACTGCTGGTGGGTTTTTTACTCAAAACAATTTTTTATTGCCTTTTGAAATTCTTTTTTGTTCTATTTACAACAACATAAAAATCTTGGCCTTAATGACACAAAGCAACACTACAAGGTATTTTCTAGCATAAAAGCCATGGAAATTCAAGCTGTGGGACTTTTAGCCATTACCCTCAGCATAGCAGACTACTGACAAATCACAGGACACATAATATAAAATGCTTTTGCATATAAACATTGAAAAAGTCCTGTCATTCATATATAAAGCCCTAACATGTATCCAAAAATATAGGCAATTTTCTAACATGGTGCTTTAAAGCTGCTATGATGCATATTTTTCTTTCCTACAAATAGCCCTCTATAATACCATTGCTATCTCTTCCAAAATACAAGTAAAATTTGACAATTCAAATACATTCCTGCTTTATATATTTTTAGATATATATTTTTATATATATTTTAAAAGCCACAAGTAAATACTATTTTCTTTTCGACAACAAAAAATAAAAAGAAGCTTACAGTAAAACATAAAAAATGTATCATCAGGCTGTACCTGTATAAAAGTTCCAAATATGTATTAAACTTGTTGCTAGTGACACAGATTTAGTGAAGATAATTTTCCTTTCTTTAAAGTCGAAGTGTGTAATTTCTACACCACTAGTGTCTCAACAGAATTGCATTTTTATACTGTTCCATTACTAATATTATGTCATTGATCAAGTCAATGTTGCTGTGCTCATACAAACCAGTCAATGCTTTGTAGGAGTCCACATTTTTGGCTCTATCCTAGTGTTTACACATTTCAAGGGAATCAACCTACAGATGGCTTACTAATAATTGTGACTGCATATATTTTAACATTGAAAATATCACACACTTCAGCTTTAAAGATCTCCTAATGGCATTTTTCTGTTTTGAAAAGCCTATAACCTAATGATAGTGAACGTGGATTTTAACGTGCATTATGACTATGATTTGTATTTGTATATCCACATTAGGCTACATGTAGTTATAAACAGTCACTTTAACTCATTTGGAAGGGACACATTCATGATGCGATCTCCGTCTATTCAAATGGCTCCAAAATGTTTCAAGAGTCAATATATAAAAACGCTATTTAGTGTTTGCATAACTAGAGAAAGCTAGAAATGTTGAGCGTAATGGGGTGAATAAAGCCCATGCTCACATGAATAGCTCCATTATTTGTCATCAACATCATGCTGAAATTATAAGGTCATCAGAATAATGGAATGAAGTCAACCACTCCACCTGTGCAGGGAAGACCTTGTGTGTGTGTGTGTGTGTGAACCAAAGGGTTTAAAACAAACACACCTTATTAAACAGCACAGTGTACTGAATTCAAGCTGTTGATGACACGTCTTTTAACATGCTCAAACTGCACATGCTTCACAACAGATCAGGACCAACAGTGAGTTGCTACTGGTAATGAATAGAAGCACATGAACTAAACTAACCTCTGTCTGCGGTCACTATCCTTTGGTAAGGATGGACGCGCATTTCGTGCCTTCGAACTTTAGTTGTCACCGCACCTGCTTGGATTGCAATAACATCACCAGAAAACAGATCAGTCAAACCTCACAGTCTCCATCAGATAAATCAAATCAGACAGCTTTCGTAAAACGCCCGAATGTGTTTGACAAATGCAAATCATTTAAATGATACAAGTTAAGGCACAAATAATACCCCCCGCCCCATATGTAAATATCTCATGTGTTTGTACAAAATTCAAACATGGTTTCATTCATCCTCAGTGGATCCGTGGGTTTTTGCGTAGCTTGCACACAGTATGACAGACAGGAGTGCACACTCTCAACGGGAAGCTTTACTAGTCACGTAATCTTGCGCTGGAGCGACAGTGTCTTTAAATATAATACTGATAAAGTCACTCTCTGAGAGAGAACAACATTTAGGCACATCTGCTGGAGTACAAAAAATAGAGGAAAATAGAAATGCACACAATTAATTAAGTGATTAGTAAAGCAGGACACTCATTTTTTTTTTCCTCCTTCCATTCCACATCGAAGCATAGCAGTCAGAGGCACAGTCCAGGGGAAATACGTGGGAGTATGGAGG
Organism: Sinocyclocheilus anshuiensis; assembly: GCF_001515605.1. NCBI lineage: Eukaryota > Metazoa > Chordata > Actinopteri > Cypriniformes > Cyprinidae > Sinocyclocheilus > Sinocyclocheilus anshuiensis. The sequence goes on along the minus strand of NW_015544183.1, from coordinate 500,898 downwards.
CATATGTATGGCATTACAAGTACAGCCTCTGTGGGCTCTGGGAATAGCCAGTGTAAACGAACAGGAGTGTGTCTGACTGACTGCTAGGCCAGATTCATGCTTCTGAACAAACACCACTCAGAAGCAACAAGGCAGCTGTGAAACGAAAGCATGTGAATGTTAACACTCAGATCAGATGAGGGGCTCAGTGAGGATCCTGGGAAACACATTTAGCCTTTCGTGGGGAAAGCCACACCTAAAGAATAAAGGAAGGGAACGGGGAAATTAGTGGCAGGACTGGCGGTCCTTGGGGAAACAACACACACCACAGTCAGATGGAGCACGTTTTAGGACAATTCGTGGCAATGGGACAATCTCACTAAAACGAGATCATAAACTATTTTATAAACTTTAAAAAAAAATTGGAGTCAGTATGATTTTTTTAAGTTTTTGAAAGAAGTTGCCTATGCTCGCTATATTTATTTGATCAAAAATCCCCCAAAAAACTGTAATATTGTAAAATATTACTTTTAAATATTGTAATTTATTCTTGTGATGATATACTGAATTTTCAGCATTATTACTCCAGTCTTCAGTGTCGCATGATCCTTCAGAAATCATTCTAATATGCTGATTTACTGCTCAAGAAATATTTCTTCTTATTATTATTAATGTTGAAAACAGTTGCGCTGCTTAATTTGTTCATTTTCAGGATTCTTTGATGAATAGCGAACAGCATTTATTTGAAATAGAAATCTGTTGTAACATTATAAATGTCTTTGCTGTCACTTTTGATACAATTTAATGCATCCCATTGCTGAATAAAAATAAACACTTTCTTTAAAAAAAATCTTATTGACCCCAAACTTTAGAATGGTAGTGTATGTCTAGATCATATTTTGAATAAAAAAAAGAGAAATATAATACAATATAATAAAATACAGCTTTTTGTATTAAGAAATTTTGCAAAGTGACATAAAACAATTAAGCATCATTTCCCATATTGTCATTACATCTGGGTGTTTTAATTTTTAATTTCTCTTTTTTAATAATTCTCATCATTTTAATTCTAAATGCATTTACTAGAGCTGTAATACTGCAGTGCAACTAATACTACAATGAATACTGTAGAGTTGAAATACTATTATAATAGCTTATTTCTTTGCATAACAGTAGTGAGAAAGAGATTTTTACATCTGTAGGGCTTCAGTAAATATGACTGAATTCAAATGCTTTATGCACTTTATATCAACACTTTGGGTTGCATGTATAGATATTGTCATATGGATGTACAGCTAATCAAATCTGTAATAGGTTATAATCTGTTATTAAAGGAAATACCCAATGTAGTAACTCACTTTATTTATTTATTTTTTTTCACACTATTTCATTGTCAAAGGCTATTTTTGCATTTTTGCTGCAATTCAACTAATGCATGCGGTTTGAAAAAGGCCTTACAGAGATAAGAGTATATTGGGAAAATGTGCTGCTACAATGTTACAATGCAGAATATCTTAATTTTCTTTATGCCAAACATGTTTCTTGTATTTTCTTTCAATTTTGGGGTAAACTTCGACCTGAACATGTTATTAAAAGGCTTTGATAACTCTATAGAACTCGAAGGCAATATTCTCACAGTTTGATTATATATATTGTGACTATGCCATTTTAGATTTTAAGCCAAACTGCCCCACCATAGTGCATTCAACTGCCCTAAAACTGCTCGATGAACAGCCTGGCTTTCAACAGATGCCCCATCTCAAATAGTTTCCCTCCCAATTTAAGCAGCCCCCATTTGGCCCCACTGTCCCCTCACCATCCTCATGTTGCCCCTCCTGATGCCCCTCACCCTGATGCGGCCCGCTCAGACTGAGGGATGGGGGTCATCCAGAAAGGCTTGTGCAGCAGTTTGGGGCTCAGTGCTTTGTCTCCCTCATCATTGTACACATAAAAAACTAAAACATCACATTACAGATCAAAACAAAAGTACAAAACCAAAAAATAACAGAAAAACAAAAACCATCATTTAAAGAAACAGACTGAATGAAAGAGGCCGGGGAGTCCAGCCAGTCCGATAAGAGGGAGGTGGGGCAGGGGGGCGTGTCTGCAGTGTGAGGGAGGGGCTTGTCGGAGGGGGCGGGGGAGAGAGGGGGCAGTTTAAAAGGGAGGCCGACCGGTTGGCTCTCCGCGCTGGACTGTGATGGGAATGTGACAGGTCTGAAAGCCCAGGTAGAGGGGCAGCTCTTCGGCCTTTGAGGATGCTGTATAGGTCACACAAGAGAGAAGACAGGGTGAAAACCTCCTCTCAGCACTCCCACCCCCCCAAAACATCCTATCTCTTATGGGACGTTCACACATACAGCCGTTATATCACTGGAGGTTGCCAGTGGCTCTGCTTTACTACTGTTTTAATGGTTCTGCCTTAATTAACCAAATGAGAAAAAATAATGTGCACGGTTATTATGATTATTATGGTAATCAGCACCAAAAGCCGTTTTTTCAGTCTTTGCAAGAATAGGCATACAATCAGACAACACCAAAGCCTGTCACTTTCTTAGAACTTTCTTAACTTCTAATCTAAAAAAGGTTTTGTGAATCCGGCCCCAGATTGTTCATAAAAAGTCTGGCACACAAAAATTTCAAATGTAGTTAAAATGTAAACATAATATTATAAACTGGTTAGTTCTTAATGGTTCTGGTGAGGTGTCCATAGCTTTTGAAAAGTTAATCACAAATGCAATTTACTGGCTGTAAAAATAAGTTGTCATTATAATTTGACAAGGTTTTCTTGCACACTAAAAAACATTCTGGAGGAAAAGTTTTTAAATATAAATTTCAGCAGTGCATAATACATCATGAATGTTGATAAATGATGAACGATTATGAATAAATAAATCAAACGTACTTTTTGTAAAGTTTGGACAACTGACTAAATTTATATTCTGACAAACATTTTGATTCTTTTTTTTATAAAGTCTAATACTGAAATGCCTGAAAGTAGTTTTGTAAACACATACACATTTTTAATTTTTAATTGTATTTAATTGTATTTTTAAAAAAGAAATTAAATAATTTTTTTAATTGATTTTTCCTACATAAATTAAACCAGATAATGAAGGAAAATCAGTCCAGTATCCTTTAGTAATGTTTATCCCGGGAGAAATCTAATAAAGTTAATATCAAATACATTTGAAGTTTTTTTTGGTTTCCATACCTGCATTTATGTTATTTCATAGTTTTGATGACTTACTGTTGTTTTAAAATATGGAAAAATATGAACAAACAAAAAGATGTGTCCAAATGTCCAAACCCTAGTAAAAAGTAATATATTTAAAATACATTTATTTCATACTAAGTACTTTCATACTAAGTATAGTTCAAATCTATAAACATATTTACTGATATATCGCTCAAGACTTACTGATATAAAACTAATTCAACTTTGTTTGGAGTAATACTTGTGCACAATGCATATTTCTTATTATAAAGCCTAAAATGTGTTTTAATGTCACTATTGATGAGGATTGTATGATCTTTGAATAATATCAGTCTTTAAATGCAAGATATTTAAAGTGTACCTAAAGTATACTTGCAATAGTTCCACTTTAGCTCAATCAAATATACTTAAGTATTTCTTTAGTTGGACTTCAGCACTACTTCCACACAATTAAAGTGCATTAAGTACAAAATTAGTTGTTACAATTTAGCAGACTTTAAGTATACCAGTTTAGTATACCAAAAGTACAATTGCAGGGTATTTTTATTAAGTACATAATTATGTAAATGTATTTGTAGTATACTTAGCATGAAATAAATGTATTTCAAATACATGTTAGCATATTTATTTTTCACTAGGGAATTGATAACATTTATGTCTCCAGTTTGTGCCTTGTATGATGAGATGAACTTTTCTCAACTTTGCTGTATCGCTGGACACGCCCACACTAGTTGCTGTCAATCACGTCGCTGGAAATCACCAACTGTCACTATAAATATATGACTCCTAGTTGTTGCAAACCACTGTATGTGTGAACATGCTGTAGTGACCTTCCCTCCAGCCCAGGAACATCCACCCACAGACAAGGCTGGTATAGTCCTATAAGGACCGTGCTGTGAACCATCCTGCTTGAGACGAGCTCAATAAACATGCTTATTGGACAGTAGCTAAACCCTACTTCATCTGCTCTAATTGGACACCCTGCTCTTGGCATTGGGATGGGCTATTTGTTGCTGCTCAACTTAACACCATGCCTTTGGGAGAAGCTAGTGTTAAACTGGCAGAATGCTGTTGGTTACATGATATTCATAATCGGCTTTTCTCAAGTGCTTTAATGAAGCCATACAGCTTGTGTGGAGTGGAGAGGACAGGGCTTTTGAGAGCAAGCGCTCTCATTATTCATATAAAGCCAGTAGAGCACTTAAAAGCCAAATCATTTATGCAAACATTTCTTAAAAGGATTTTTTCTTTTTTGTGATGAGGGAGTACTTTTTATGACGCTAAATGGATTAAGTGGAAAAGACTTAATATATTGTTGTTTGCTCTTTTATATTATTGCCTATTACTTGCTTCTGTGACAGCAGAGGCTGGTGATGCTGGTGGCCCTAATGGGGGAAACCATTAGGCTTTTTGTTGGTATAGGAGAGCAGGTTTTGTATGTTGGGGGCTATTTAAGAGGAATGGCATAGGGTAGGGGTGGACGGTATGACCCAAATCATTCATTACAGCATGAGACATTTTATAGAATGGTAAAGCAATATATCATAATATACAGTACTAATTAAAATATCTTGTTGATATTTTCTCTTTTTATATGGCATGCAAACAAAAAGATCAGGGGCTGGATTCACATATCATTTGGGATACAATTTGTCTTAACTGCTATTTCTCCTTATATTTTAACGTAAGAATATCTTATCTAAGAATAAGATAAGAATATTTAGCATTTCCAAAAAAACATTTCTAAAGAATGTTCTTACCTTTTTTCTTAAGACTTTTTTTTTTCCACCCAGAAATGAACATTTGCTGAAAATGTACTGACTCTCAGACCATCCAAGATGAGTTTATTTCTTCATCAGAATCAGATTTGGAGAATTACAGCATTACATCACTTTCTCACCAATGGACCCTCTGCAGTGAATGGGTGCCGTCAGAATGAGAGTCCAAACAGCTGATAAAAACATCACAATAATCCACAAGTAATCCACACCACTCCAGTCCATCAATTAACATCTTGTGAAGTGAAAAACTGAGTGTCTGTAAGAAATCCATAATTAAGGTGTTTTAACTTTAATCCATCACTTCTGTCCAAAATACGAGTCCCATAATAACGGAAAAACTGAACTTCCTCCAGTGAAAAATTCCATAGCCTTTTGTCCTCTCACATCAAAATATGATATGCATATTTCTCTCCTGCTTCAGAGGAGATGACGTTTTCACTGGAGAAAGTAATATTATGGATAGAGGACTCTTATTTTAGCTGGAAGAACTGGTTTGAAATTAAAAACATCTTAATGATCAATTTGTTTCTAACAAACACACATAGTTTTTCACTTCACAAGATTTTAATTGATGGACCAGAGTCATGTGGATTACTTGTGGATTATTGTGACAATTTTATCAGCTGTTTGGACTCTCATTCTGACGGCACCCATCAACATCCGATAAATTAAGAAAACATTGTTTTCACAGATAGCAGGGAATGTTCTCTATTTTTTCAGCTCATTAGCTGCCCTTTGGACGTATGTACTAATTCTGTCTCACAAAACTGAGACACTTGTCAGAACATTTATCAGGGTTACTTGAGAGAGGATTACTGAGAGCTGCGGTTACAAAGGCCTCAAACAATACCGTCTCTGTTTGCTTGAGAGGAGGTGGCGGCTTACGTGATTTGATATTGGCGTCTCTGTAGGTGCCGTTAAGAATGGCCAGTTCCATCAGTTGCATCTTCTTCAGACTGTCCTCGCCTTCAGCCTGACGGTATAAAGAAACACATAAGGACATCAAAACAGATGCACACAAACAAAACACACTACTGTTACCGTTCACACTGCAGCTATTAGCGTTTTTTCTTCAACAAAACCTCCCATACCTTGTCTCGCACATAGGTTTGGCCTGTGCATTTTAAGCACAGGGTTCCGTTGTACATATTTAATGTGTGTTTTTTCTCTACTGTGGTGGTAATAAACCTCAGTACTCAAGTGGGTGATAGTTTCCTTCAAATGTCTGTGCCATTAAAACAGTTATTTTTCTGGTAGCTAGCTACAAACATGTCGTCCATTTAAATAACTGCTCCCTTTTGTCCTCTCACATCAAAATATGATATGCATATTTCTCTCCTGCTTCAGAGGAGATGACGTTTTCACTGGAGAAAGTAATATTATGGATAGAGGACTCTTATTTTAGCTGGAAGAACTGGTTTGAAATTAAAAACATCTTAATGATCAATTTGTTTCTAACAAACACACATAGTTTTTCACTTCACAAGATTTTAATTGATGGACCAGAGTCATGTGGATTACTTGTGGATTATTGTGACAATTTTATCAGCTGTTTGGACTCTCATTCTGACGGCACCCATTCACTGCAGAGCATCCATTGGTGAGCAAGTGATGTAATGCTACATTTCTCCAAATCTGTTCCGATGAATAATCAAACTAATCTACAACTTGGATGGCCTGAGGGTGTGTAAAGTTTCAGCTAATTTTCTTTTTTGGTGAACTATTTTTTAAGAATTTGAAACCCTCAAATGTAAGATGTTTAATGAGAGTGCAAGAAAGAATGAATGCAACTGACCACTCCATCTTAAGACAGGATATTTAGAAAACATGACACCAAGTGCTTAACGGCAGTCAAACCAGGGTTCGGAATCACGATGCCGGCTCAACATCATCATGTCTGTCAGCCATCGGTGATGGACGATGGCATCGTCTATTGGCACAACCCTACTTCTGACCCCAAAGTCTGACCATGCATGAGTTTCGTTGAGATGTTGAGATGAGTTGAGATAAGTTGAGATGTTGATCGGCAACCCTAAACAATCAAACTTGCTTCAAATAGTGCAACTTCAGTTTAAAGTTTTGTATTTTTACCCCATATTTCCTCATAGCAAGTGTAAGTAAGGTAAATCAGATTTATTTACAAAATGTCACATGGTATAAATCATCATACCGCCCAACCCTAGTGTACAGCCATGTAAAGCATGGGAGTCCACGGCCCATGCCGAAGAGGGATCTGGGGGTTCTGTGTAGTGAGACAAGTGTAGCTATGCTTACCTAAAACCCCGCTGGAGTCGATTGGATACTCCAGAATGGAGGTGGCGGGGGCCAGTGTGTAGGGGTACTCATAGGGCGTCGCGTAAATCAGGCCCGACTCTGGACCGGGCTGCACTAGGGTGGCAGCTGCTGGGTGGGCCGAGCCGTTGGGCATGACAGTCTGGATCTGGCGGATGAGGGGCATGAGGGTGGGCCCTGCAGGCGTGGGCGTGCGCAAGGCGGTGGGAGGCAGGACAGGTGCTGGTCCGGTGATGATACGTGGCGCCTGGGCGCTCGCTGCAAGAGAGAATGCAAGGGCAGCTGCGGTGAGTGGAAAAATGCGAGGGTAGGGGTGGATGAAGACGGGTGGGGTAGGGACAAAAAAAGACAAAAACATTTAGTACCATGCACAGGCAAACACTGGACACAGAGCATGACTATTTAGCTATTGCTATTTAGCTATTCATTAGTAAACAAGGCAGGGGAGGGGCCAGCATGTTCAAACATACAGCTTAGTAACAATATCACACTCCTGCAGATCTATAGCGCTTCAGTATTATTTACTGAAGCAGCAGAGCGAAGAGGAGGATGTCACAACATCCGATAAATTAAGAAAACATTGTTTTCACAGATAGCAGGGCATGTTCTCTATTTTTTCAGCTCATTAGCTGCCCTTTGGACGTATGTACTAATTCTGTCTCACAAAACTGAGACACTTGTCAGAACATTTATCAGGGTTACTTGAGAGAGGATTACTGAGAGCTGCGGTTACAAAGGCCTCAAACAATACCGTCTCTGTTTGCTTGAGAGGAGGTGGCGGCTTACGTGATTTGATATTGGCGTCTCTGTAGGTGCCGTTAAGAATGGCCAGTTCCATCAGTTGCATCTTCTTCAGACTGTCCTCGCCTTCAGCCTGACGGTATAAAGAAACACATAAGGACATCAAAACAGATGCACACAAACAAAACACACTACTGTTACCGTTCACACTGCAGCTATTAGCGTTTTTTCTTCAACAAAACCTCCCATACCTTGTCTCGCACATAGGTTTGGCCTGTGCATTTTAAGCACAGGGTTCCGTTGTACATATTTAATGTGTGTTTTTTCTCTACTGTGGTGGTAATAAACCTCAGTACTCAAGTGGGTGATAGTTTCCTTCAAATGTCTGTGCCATTAAAACAGTTATTTTTCTGGTAGCTAGCTACAAACATGTCGTCCATTTAAATAACTGTGCTCAGCGAGATTTTCTTCAAACTAATTCAAAGAGAAAACTAATCGTAGAAGACAACGACCTACACTAACGCCTGATATAAGCACTAAGAATGCATACATGTGTTGCATTCGGACACTTTTTGAAGCTTAAATGTGTGAAATCGAGCTTGCATAATTAGTATATGAATTAACAAACAATGCACAGTTTATGTTTCAGACTGAACTAATTACAAATACCGTATTGACCCAAATATAAGATATGTTTTTTTCTTGGAAATACATCCGAAAAAACGCGGTCGTCTTATATTCATTTCACTAAGAAAAGACAAGATTTGTTTTTTAAAAAGCCTTTTTCCAAAAGGTACATCTGGAAAAAGGGGGGTCGTCTTATAATCAGGGTCGTCTTATATTCGGGCCAATACGGTAGTGAAAATTAACTATTGTACATTGTCTAGTAGTGTGACAGTAGTTTTTTTAGTTATTTACTGTACACTCATCACTCCACAGCATTTCCAGAATTCCCTGCATATTATTTGATGTCATCTGTTTAGCTAACTGATTTTTCAAAATGGCAACTTGACTACAATTGACGAACTGTACCTTTTAGAGTCGGCATGAAACAAAAATTGCAATAGTCTTTTTTTTCCTGAGTGAAATAGCTTCTGGCTAATTTTGGTCAAAAGTTATTTCGCCTAGACAATGTCTCACTGATTGCTCTGAACAGCAACAAAAATTCTGCCAACACAGTTTTTTTTACTAAATTTTATTTAAATATGACAGCAGTGAATTAAAAAAAACAAACAAACACATTTTGCTTAAGAAGAATGATATATTTTTATATAATTTCAATGCCTTTGTTGAATTGCACTTGCTTTATGTAAATGTAACATGTTTTTCTGTATGGTCTGAAAAAAATAAAAATAAACAACAACAACGATAATAATAATAATAATAATAAAATTGTAGCTTGCTCATTTGTACTATGGAACAGCTCTAGAAGAAGGTGACAATGCCTGTTTGGACAGCCATGTTCCTCACATCATATCTGAGCTCGAGAGATCAGTGCATTCACTCCCTCAGTCTCAGTCTCTGTCCCGTGTGGAGATGAGATGTATTTACTGCCCTGCAGCACTGCTCCTCTAAGGGGCCGTTCCGCTGCGCCCTTCCGTTCCCTGTGTATCTAAATATCAATACTTTATTAAGTCAAGAGCCTGCTGATGAATAGAGTGGGACAGAGCTGTTATAAATCACTCTCTGTCTTTATTTAACCAGCCTAATGTGCTCTGTCCTTGAGAGGCAGGCCTCTGAAAGCGCTGCACTGCACATTCACTTATGAGAACCTGAGAATGAGTTGAGGGGAAAAACTCTTTCGGAGATGGCCTACATAGAAGAACTTATGAAAGTTATGGTATGAAGTTCTAAAGTTATGAAATATATATGTTATTTCTACTGTGTTGTTTTGATCTACAGTATTTCGTCCTGGTGAGCAGACATGCTTTATTAGCGATGACAGATGATGGGACTGCAGGAGGCTGTATCTCTTGTTTTGAAAGATTCAGGAGGTTGAAGCGAGCTTGGTCTCATGGATAAAAGAGAGTATTTAATGGCTATAGGTATCTTGTTGAAAAAGAGTGTTTGATTCTGCAGGACAGCTGAATCATTTAATAAGGTTTTTGTCAATTTTGTGTTAAAACTATTGGTTCTAACATAGTGTAAGACTGATCGAATAATGTGCGAAGATATTGTTAAAGGGATAGTTCACCTAAACTAAAAATGTCATGAGTTTCTTTCCTCTGTTGAAGAAAATGGTATAACCAAAGGGTTGCTGGTCCCCACTGACTTACATAGATTCCAAATACTATGAAAGTTAATGGGGACCAGAAACTCTTTGGTTACGTACATTACGTACTTCTTTTGTGTTAAGCAGAATTTATACAGGTTTATCGTCAACTTGACGATGAGTAAATGATGACAGAATTGTCACTTTTGGGTGAACTATCCTTTAAAAAGTGGTTGATTTTACTTCTGGTACTTTCATCACATTGGAAATGGAAGGTTGAGTCAACCAAATTGCATTGTGGGATTCGGTATTTCATTAAATGTGCTGTACACCACACATCTGGCAAATACAGTACTGCAATAGTTCATGCATACAGAAAATCTGTGTACTGTACATGGTGTACATACTGCACTCTGCAGAAATAGCAAGAGTAGTATGGTAGGCCTGCTTTTTTGAACATAGTTGGGTTAGCATACTACCATACTATTTGTACTAATTCATCAGTGTGCAGTATGTATACTGTGCACAGAATGGGAATTTCGTGTATAAACACCTGTTCAAAATTTTGGGGTAGGTAAGATTTTTTCATGTTTCTGAAAGAAGTCTCTTATGTTCACCAAAGCTGCATTTATTTAAACAAAATACCATAAAAACAGAAATATTGTGAAATATGATTACAATTTAAAAGAACTGTGTTCTATTTGTATATATTTTAAAATGTAACGTATTTCTGTGATGCAAGGCTGAATTTTTAGCATCATTACTCCAGTCTTCAGTGTCACATGATCCTTCAG
>NW_015544183.1:489322-489535 GCF_001515605.1 Sinocyclocheilus anshuiensis | reverse complement strand
AAAATAACTGTTTTCTATTTGAATATACTTTAAAATGTAATTTATTCCTGTGATGCAAGGCTGAATTTTCAGCATCATTACTCCAGTCTTCAGTGTCACATGATCCTTCAGAAACCTGATATGATGACTTACTGCACAAGAAACATTGATTATTATTATCAATGTTGAAAACAGTCGTGCTGCTTAATATTTTTGTGGAAATCATGATACTTT
>NW_015544183.1:483769-489072 GCF_001515605.1 Sinocyclocheilus anshuiensis | reverse complement strand
ACAGGTATATTCATAAGGTGTCACAGAAGAATACAATGAATGAATTACAGAAATAATAATGACATTAAACAGATATCTTACCTTGTCTTTTTTGAACTCCTCATAGTCTGGATTGTCAGTGGGTAGTTCAAGTCGACACAAGGGACATGAATTGGTCTGTAATGTTATGTGGAAACACTTATGATTATGCCAAACATGAAATATTATCCACATCCCTTTTGTTTGGGGTTGGTAAGATTTTTTCATGTTTCTGAAAGAAGTCTCTTATGTTCACCAAAGCTGCATTTATTTAAACAAAATACCATAAAAACAGAAATATTGTGAAATATGATTACAATTTAAAAGAACTGTGTTCTATTTGTATATATTTTAAAATGTAACGTATTTCTGTGATGCAAGGCTGAATTTTCAGCATCATTACTCCAGTCTTCAGTGTCACATGATCCTTCAGAAACCTGATATGATGACTTACTGCACAAGAAACATTGATTATTATTATCAATGTTGAAAACAGTTGTGCTGCTTAATATTTTTGTGGAAATCATGATACTTTTTTTTTCCAGGTGTCTTTGAAAGTTCAAAAGAACATCTATTATCTGAAACAGAAATCTTTTGTATCATTATAAATGTCTCAACTGTCAATTTTGATCAGTTTAATGCATCCTTGCTGAATATAAATATAAAAAAATTAACACTTTTGAATGGTAGTGGCCAAAACATGCAGCGATAAAACCAGAGCACACTGCAAGGAATACTGTGTCTCACAATGCAATGCACTCAACTTCCCAAACTTCTGTTTTATAATGTGATGAATGAACCACATTATCCAATATACAGCATCGACAGCGATTATTAACATCTTTTTGATGACTCGTATGATTGGAATGACAAAATGTAAGACATTTTCACACATTTACAAGGTGCTTGCTGAATTAAACACAGGTCATGTAGCAGCATAATTACAGTAAAAAAACATTTTTGTCATGATATTTTATTTGATCTTGTTTCAAATAATTCTTCTAAATAAACAAAAGTAGGCAGTACACAGTGTATTATACTGTACAATATGCAGTAGAACACACCGCAATTCCATTCGAACACAACCGACGTTCCAAACTTGCAGTATCAGGTATGTGCCAGTGAGAGGTGCTGTGATGTCATCAAAGCGCTCTGTGAAGGTTCAGGCTGCGATCTGTAGGGATGCTAACTTTCCCAGACAGTAATTTAAAAACCAGTCCGTATCATTTCTTACACAACCTAGTCCTGTTCAGTAGCAGATATACAGCGAGCTGCATTTATTTGGAATTTTTCAATCTGTCATGCTTTGGCTGCCCATCCGTTTTTGTCCTACACATCAAAAAGTGTTTTTCAGCTTTGCAGGCTTCAGTATTGATGACATCACTCGGTTTCTCACACTTGCTGAGCACATCTGACAATCTTTCTGTCTTTCTGCTCCGAGCCACAATTGTTTCTATGACACTCTGCATTTCCCTGGCCTCTTCCTCCCCACTGTCCTTCTTTCATCCACATGCCTCTGCCTTCACCTCTCGCTCTCCTTCTATGACAGCGTTGCTGTGGGCCCTTCCTGCTCACATCGTGCAAACGCACTGCACACTGACAAAACAAATGGCCTCTCTCTGCACCAGAGCAGAGGGTATCTGCGTGCGGACACTCCAAGCAAACTCCAATGGCCCTGATTTCAGTGTAATATAAAGAGGGCCCTCGGAGGGCAAACTGCTAAATCAAATTCTCACCATTTGGCCACTGGGTTCTGAATGATTTTGCTACTTTTTTCTCCCATTGATTTTTCTAGAAGTGGCTGTCTTCTGTATGTAGCTGGTAAACTTTAAACCTTTGTTTTGGCACAGTGATTTTATGCAGCGGTATGTCATATGAGCTTGACTACTTACGAATGTGGTTTGAGTGATCTGATCAAAATCTTTTACACCTACATTACTGTTCAAAAGTTTGGGGTCAGAAAGATTTTTAAATGATTTTAAAAGAACCTTTAATTTGATAATACAGAAAAATACAGAAAAAAATGGTAATATTGAAACATTATTATAACTTAAAATAGCTTGTTATGAAAGCCAGTATAAAAAAAAATAAAAAAGGTAATTGCAGCTTTTTATCTCACAAGTCTGAGTTTATATCTCACAGTTCTGGATTTGTTTTCTCACAATTTTGAGTTTATATATAAAAAAAACTGAATTTTTTCTTGAAATTCTGAGTTTATATCTCAGTTTCGGGATTTTATCTCACAATTCTAAGTTTATATCTCACAATTCAGATTTTTTTCTTGAAATTCTGGCTTTATATCTCAAAGTTCTGGGGTTTGTTTCTCACAATTCTGTTTTTTTTAAATAACTATAAACTTAGAATTGTGGGATATAAACTCAATTTTAAACACAATTTTAAGCAGAAAAGTCATAACTGTAAGATATAAACTCGCAATTGCAAGAAAAAAAGGTCCTAATTGTGAGATAATTTCACAATTATCTTTTTATTTATTTATTTACATAAACATTTCGCAATTACCTTTTTAAAATCTCTCTCTCTCTCTCTCTCGTAATATTATCAATGCTGAAAACAGTTGTGCTGCTCAATGTGTTTTTTTTCTGTATTCTTCTGTTTTTTTGTTGAATTAAAGTCTTTCTTTCTTTAAAAAAAAATGATATGAGTGTGTGTGTGTGTGCTCAGGTCAGGGAGTGTAATATGCTTTTAAAGTCCGCTTGCATAAAGAGAAATCACTCCAGAGCTATTCAGACTGGGATCACAATGACCTTTAGAACACAATGCCTGCCAGCCTACAACTTTCCATCACGGCCTGTCAGGTCTGCCCCTTCATCTCCTCCCCTCGCTCTCCCCAGCTCCGTTCCAAACCTAGTGAGCTGCTCTGCTTTCTACAGACTACATAGGTAGCTGCCTCCGGTCACACTGACAGCGGTTACACCACTGGAGGTCATTGAGTGTCTGTGCTCTTGGTTGCTACTCAACTGTTTCATTATATTAACCCAATGACACACACTGGAGACTCAACCAGCAATTGATTCCAATAGAATCTGACATTAGTTTGTTGCCAAGTTAACAATGTGATACTCTAATAAGCATATAAATAACAGTGCACTCACAAATATTGAATAAAATAGTAAATTCTTCTTATATTGTTAAAAAGTTTGAGGTTGATGTTATTTTAAAATAATTTTAACAATAAACATATTCTCTTATGCTCACCAAGGCTGTATTTATTTGATCAAAAATACAGTAAATATTATTACAGTAATATTGTGAAATATTATGTTAAAAATAACATTTTCAATTTTAATATATTTTAAAATGTAATTTATTTCTGTGATGCAAAGCTGAATTTTCAGCATCATTACTCCAGTCTTCAGTCATTTTATACTTTATTGTCTTTCCATTCAATTAATTTAATTAACAAATAAACATTTATTTTATAAAGACATAATATTTTTTCCTAATAATTGTGCATTTTTCTTCACCCCTTTACTTTTCCTTTTTTTTTCCCTTTTGTGATAATAATACTCTCCACCAACCAGCATCAAAAGGAAGAAAATACTACTAATACTACTACTAGTAATGGTAAATAAATAAGTAAATGAATAAATTAATTAATCAAAAGGGAGGGAATCACTTATAAATCATTCTAATATGCTGATTTGGTGCTTAACAAACATTTCTTATTGTTATCAATGTTGAAAATGCTTAAAATCTTGTGGAAACCATGATACTTTTTTCCCCAGGATTCTTTGATGAATAGAAAGTTCAAAAGATCAGCCTATATTTGAAATGGGATATATACTGTATATATATATATACACACATATACACACACAGTATAACAATTCATGTCTCTACTGTCACTTTTGATCAATTTAATGCATCCTTGCTGAATAAAATTATTAATTTATTTAAAAAAATGCATTCTGGGACTGACCTCACCATGAAGCATGTGTGCAATACTGCCTTACATTTATATTGCTTCCTACCTCCTAAAAAGAGTCTTTGTATTCACATTTGACACCTTAACATGTTGTCAAGATATTCATATATGGCTTTGGACTGGTTTTTATCTTACTTTTTTTATTCACCCTCTTCCTCCACATGTGTTTCTGTTTTCCTTTCCGAACGGAGCTCGATAGATTTGTTGTGTGTGTGTGTGTTGAGTTGAGAGGAGCTCTTGTCTGAAGGTCCTTCGGCCTTTTACTTTCTTTTCTTTTAGATGTCATTTTCTCTTTTCTCTTTTTTGTTGCTACTGTCATCTGCACTGTGGACACGCATCTAACTTCCCGCTCTCTCTCAAGCCACTTAAAGTGATTGCTTTCTTTCTAACAACACAAAATATGATCCAATTTTATACTTTCAAGTGCTTTATTCTGTTACACACTTTATCTTATTAGTAGCAATTTCTCAAGAGCAAGGACATAAACTGAACCTGTCAAATGTAGTTCAGACCATCATTGGTCAAACGGGAAGACTGAAGGACAGAGGAGTGATATAATTGGCTGAAGGAGGATGGGAGGACCTGGCGAGTGGAAACCGGACGCTAGCGCTCCAAGAATGCGTCCCACTCGCGGCGCACACAGCTGCTCTCTTACAACACACAAGCACATACGCTTGGCTTCCAGCCACGACAGGCCTTCCTGTCCCTCCACGTCGCACCGGAACCCGCTGATTTATCTCACCCCGTCCCACAGCACTACAAATACAAGCTCTCTTCCTCAGAGTCTCATTCCAGAGATAAACTTTTAAAAAAAGTGTGTTTATATTAGGGCTGAACGATTTTGGAAAATAATCTAATTGCGATTTTTTTAACCAATATTGCAATTGCGATTTAATATGCAATTATTTTTTAAAGCTCTTTATGTTCTGTATTAATCAACAAAGACAAGTTATAAATCATTTTATAGTATGACCAACACAATATTAGATAGATTAAACACAAATGTTCTTTTCTGTAGGCCAGGTCTATATGTTACGATGAAATTAGGTGATGCATGAATTGATATGAATGACATTTTTATTTAACAACTACGATCACAGTATATTGACTGATTTGTTGAACTTCCAACCTTGTAAGCATGAAATAATTATGACAACATAAAGCACTGACAAATAAGCCTGGTGTAAACATTAATATGAAACTCAGTAACAAATCACACAAACTAAAGTAGATTGCCGAAATATAAAAACAAATCTGTTGCTTTACCACACTACTTTAGGTAATTCAGAGTCACTGTAATAAACATATGTAAACATGTGGACTGCACTAAACACTGTCT
>NW_015544183.1:482774-483040 GCF_001515605.1 Sinocyclocheilus anshuiensis | reverse complement strand
CGATTTAATATGCAATTATTTTTTAAAGCTCTTTATGTTCTGTATTAATCAACAAAGACAAGTTATAAATCATTTTATAGTATGACCAACACAATATTAGATAGATTAAACACAAATGTTCTTTTCTGTAGGCCAGGTCTATATGTTACGATGAAATTAGGTGATGCATGAATTGATATGAATGACATTTATATTTAACAACTACAATCACAGTATATTGACTGATTTGTTGAACTTCCAACCTTGTAAGCATGTAATAATTATGA
>NW_015544183.1:458352-481760 GCF_001515605.1 Sinocyclocheilus anshuiensis | reverse complement strand
GTGTAAACATTAATATGAAAGTCAGTAACAAATCACACAAACTAAAGTAGATTGCAGAAATATAAAAACAAATCTGTTGCTTTACCACACTACTTTAGGTAATTCAAAGTCACTGTGATAAACATATGTAAACATGTGGACTGCACTAAACACTGTCTGTTAACTTTAGACCAGTGGTTTTCAAACTTTTTTGGTCGCACCCCCCTTTAAACCTATAAAAAAATCTTTCCCGAATCCCCATACCACCTCAGACTACACCCATTATAATCAGTGATGCTGTCTACACTGGATGCGGCGCGGTGCAACACGACAAAACCCCAACGTTAAACTGATGCCTCGTTCTATTTATGATGTACTGACACAAAGTTAAAATGATTTGCAACGGTCGCTTTGTTGCGTCCAGTGTAGAGCTGTTGTGGTGTGGTACAACTGTAGTATCCGGTATAGACATGGTGAGTGAAGCTGAGAGCAAGATCATCATATTCATCATTCATCATATCATACCTCGTCATATTTTCTGCATTTAGCTTTTAAATGACCAGCACCTGCCTGGGTCTGTGCGACTTCATCTATGGCTTTTCTCTTTGCTTTCACAAACCGATCCATCTCCCATTCTAAGTTACGTCCTTTGGCTGTTTACTGTTTTATTTCTTTTCTTTTTCTGCTGATGCTGATGCTTACTCTCTCCATACATTGATGTCATACACCAATCGATCTTCAAGTCGAACACACCTGTTTACTCTCGCGTGTCACATGACCGAGTGTAATCGCAGCCTCTGCGATTGAAAAATCGCGTTTTTTCATATCGCGATACTATCGCAAATGCAATTAATCGTTCAGCCCTAGTTTACATGTACAACAAACTTGATAACTATGAAAAATCTGCCATTTTTTTAAGAGTTTACATGCAAATCAACAAACCAACAGCACAAGAAAACAAATCATGAGTTTCTGAAATAAATAATACGTTTTTCTCTGATCTTGATGTTTAAACCTACATCGGCATGTTCACACTAAATAAGTTGACAGATTTTGTGAACACTCCCCCTGCCTTCCATTGGTCAGTTAAACAGATAGCCCCGCCCCAATCTCATGCTATTGGTTGAATCAATATTGCGGAGATGGGCTGGTCAGGATAGTTTGACTTTTAGTGCAATAATACTGCCTGGCTTTCTGACGTCAAGCACAAACTAAAAATCAGCTGTGAGTTTGATTGTTTCACAGCTGCACATATGATGAATCCTCCCCACAGAGACATAAAGACAACCAGAGCTGTGCTTATTGAAAAATAACACATATTTCCTGCTTTCTTTCACATGCTTACACAAACACACACGCACGCACGCGTACACACACACACACACACACACACACACACACACACACACACACACACACACACACAGATACAGGCATTGTGAAGATTAAAACTGCTTTATGAGAATAAATACAGCTTAATCCAATATTTATGTTGAGCCTTCTTGCCGTACCTCTTGTAATTGGCTTTGCGTAATATGATGAGCACTTGTTAATTGAGAGAGAAAATTAACTAAGAACATCATATATTGACACAAACGGCCGGAAGCACATGAGACTGTCCATTCCCTTGGACAAAAAAGTACTGTGGAGGAACTATGGTACTGAATGGTTACTATATTTATATATACCCCCAGAATTACCATGGTACATATCTACAAAAACAAAAACAAAACAAAACTATGGTACTTTCTAGGAACCAAAAATACCACTGTACTACCAAGGGTTTTTTGGACATGCTATTATGGTAGTACCACAGTATTTTGAACATGTACCATGTTAATGCCATGGTATATTTTAAAGTACCAGAGTATTACCATGTGATACCATCACTGTACTACTAAGCCCAATGGGAAACACAATGCATTACCATGGTAATATATCAAAATACATGGTACTTACTAAATGTATGTACCATGGTATTCACATAGTACTACAAGGTACTTCCAAGAATATCATGGTACATATATATACAAGTACCATAGATACTATGTTATTATGTACTACCATTATGATATTTTATTTTAAGTTTTTTTGGACATTTACCATGGTATTTCAGTAAAAACCATGTAAATACCATGGTGTATGAATCTCAATATGCTATACATTAAAGTATAGCCAAGGTATTACTATTTGATGGCACTTCCAAAGTTATTTTTCTCAGAATAAAAAAATACGGTTCTACCATAGTACACATAAAAAAAAACAATGGTAATACTATGGTAGTCTTTTTATGGCCAAATTAGACTGTGAATACATCAGTTATGCTTAATTGAAATTTGCAGCCTCCACTAAAACTGCAAGGTAAATTTAGGCACATAAATGTGAGCAAAGATCATGAGCTCTATTCTTTGTCTGAACACCCGCAGGTTCAAATTAGAAGACAGTTTATTTCGGTAAGAGGCAGGGAAGTAGCCTTTCCTGGATGTAAGGG
This sequence comes from Sinocyclocheilus anshuiensis, assembly GCF_001515605.1. Taxonomy (NCBI): domain Eukaryota; kingdom Metazoa; phylum Chordata; class Actinopteri; order Cypriniformes; family Cyprinidae; genus Sinocyclocheilus; species Sinocyclocheilus anshuiensis. The sequence continues at coordinate 479,290 of NW_015544183.1, read as the reverse complement.
AAAATACTCAGGGTCACAATGGCCAGAGAGAGCGAGAGATTGAGAGAGATAGACTTGTGTATGTACATTGTGCGTTTGGAGAGGCAGTATGTGAACATGCTTCAATTCAGCCTCAAACCTGTGGGAGAACGCGAAGCTTACAGTCTGAGGTTTCATGTTAATTGGCTTTGAGAGAAGGAAGTAGTGCAAGTGTCCCTGGTGCCAAAACTCTGTGTATGTGCCCGCATCTGGGCGCATACAAATGCAGGCTCTGTTGAATAAAATCCTTATCTGTACTGTGGCCCATAAACAACAGTAACACACTAAGCAGACAAGATGTATTAGGAGTATTAAACAACAGAGTTCACACACAGATGTGCAGCTGGTTCGATAGTAAATGAAGACAAATCAGTATGTTAATTCACTTCAGTCCTGTCTGCATGATTTGAAAGTGTAATATATGTACTAGACGACAGGTAACATAACACGCTTCTCAATCAAGTGTAATAATAACCCTGATATTTAAAACTCGTATTCATAATTTGTCATTTTAATCAGTCTGTCTTGCTTGGAAAAACAAACATGAACACATTTAATCAAGCTAAGCATTTCTGACATTTACTGGACTGTGAAGGACAGTGAAAGGCAAAGTTACATTAAAGGAGACTATCTAGGAGAACTGGATTTTCCTTGAAAACGAAATAAAAGAGTTCAAAGTACTATGCAAACATACTGTAATGTTGAAAATGTAGAACTGCTTCCTAATTCCATTATACCCTTTACTGAAATTAAGCTGTAAAAATAAGTTGTTTAGAAACCATCATATTATTGATGTCTCAACTATAAGTACATTAATGAGTCCCTGTTCACAAAACATATACATCTAAATGTCCAACAGCTTACAAATGCCTACTAGCAACTAGTGGCACAATGACCTTACAGTGGCAAAAATTATCAGTTTAATTCTGAGGGTCAACGAGAGGGTTGAACCTGTCATATAAAACTAAATTAAAGTCAACATGAAATGCTATTTGCTACAAAATTGTACTTAATCTGATGTATTTCCAGGGAAAACAGGACATTCAATTTGATTTATCAGAAATTATTTGGATTGTGAAAAGTGGATGCATAATACCACAGTGGGGACAGATGGTTGGAGAGGAGGGGTTGAAAAATAAGAGCGATTTGTTTTAAGTTGCTTTGCTAAAAGATATAAGACAGATGTTTACATTAGAAATTACACATACCAATGATTTTCATAAAGGAAATAAATAGGGTCAATTTAGATTTCATATTGCATTAACATAAGTGGCATAGCTGAGATAATTTGGTCTTGGAAAAATCTGATGAGAAATATTTCAGATCATATTGAAATCTTTTTATTGCACACTTATCAGAGAAAACAAACCAATTAAGTAGCCTTAATGGCAAGCCTGATATTACCTGAGTACATTAGAACAGATGCCTGAAACGTTACAGTGTCCTGCCAGCTGTTGCGTCTGACAGTTTAGCACAGGAAGCGAATGAGATTCTAGCGCAAACAATGCAAGCGCACATGCATGCACATGTGTCTAAACACACACACACACACACACACACACACACACACATGAAGTTTCCAGACAAGTACACCCAACTGCCGAGTAAAGCGGGCCGTGTCAGTGATTAGCTGTCAGAGCGTAGGCATCCTACTCATTGGAATTAAAGAGGTGCAATTAGGAGGAGGAGGAAGTCTCATACATCAAACTGGCTTTGAACTGAGGAGACAGCACACAGAGACTGAGAAAGAGAGAGAGAAAGAGAGTTCACCAAGACTCACTTTATCGTTGTGAAACTTTGATTGTTTAGCAGAAGTACACACACTTTCTTTCCTTCTCCAAAACACACATTCTTACCCGGTAACCCTGCAACTAGCCATCTCTCCATAACAATACAGTCCTCTTATCTCTGTTCATAGAAAAGGAAGCTTTAATCTCTCACAACATGCAAAAAATGAGGACTGCAACAAAAAGGCTGGTCACAAAGTCAAAAACATGACGGGGGAATTAGAAAAGGTCTGAGAAAGAGAGAGAGCGAGTGAAAGTGCTCCTCAACATCACAGAATTTTCTCATCCTCCAGCAGAGCAGCTCCCACAGAGCATCTGCGTCTGTCCCAGACTGTCTGAAAAACAGATTTGAGTAATTTTGCCCTTTAAAAGTGCATGCGTTCCTGTATTATTCATCTTCAGGCTGCATGCGAATTCTAAACATCGGCATGAGAGGGACTATCTTCTCGTCTGAATGAAGAGCATTGTTAAGCCCAAACAGAACCACCAGCTAATGATCTGGTATACTACCGGAGTAATGAACCAACCTGAACCACTTGAGAAGGGACATGGAGTGACAATCCATGGGAAAGAAAAATCACAAATGAGACACCTTTAATATTCTCCTAGAAAGCAATGAGATTGAGAGCAATTGTTAAAAGTCTCCAGCTTATACCCCAGTCTCATTCCTTAGGAGAAATGAAAAAGACACAAATGAGGCATTTGTTGTTGACACAGTATAGAGCTATAAAATTAATGTGGCCAGCCTGACGAGACAATTTGGGCTATAGGTGAATTTGACGAGAAATACTTGAGTGTCTTGAGACATTGTTGAGATCTCTTATGAAACTCTTGAGAAGAGACAACTAAAATTATATTAAAACAGGGGTGCCCAATCCTGTTCCTGGAGATCTACCTTCCTGATCAAACACAACTGAATCAGCTCATTAAGAACCTCAGAAGCACTTGATAATTACAGACAGGTGCATGTGTTTGATCAGGGTTCGATCTGAACTCTGCAGGTAGGCAGATCTCCAGGAACAGGATTGGGTATTAAAACAAAAAGGAAGGGTTCTTTTCATAATAATGTTATGTAGACCTCTCTTTTGGCACTGGCCTGAAGGAAATTCCAAGAATCAACCCATAGAATTATAAAGGTCAATCTTTCACATACCCTTTCACAATCAACAATCACAGTGTATCATATTCATTCTTTACCCTTGCAGCAGTGCAGGGAAGTCAGAGACTAAAAAGAAAAGGTTTCAGAGATGACAACACACAAGTGATCTTGGCGTTTTCTCGGAAGAAAAGGCCACCCGGCGTTGGCAAAGTCAAGCAGTGCATTAAAGACTAAGTGTAGCGTTGGGGAAAGTGGCGTTTAATGACAGAAGGTACATGCTCGGAACGGGAGCCTTTATTTCGTTCGTGACATTTCGTTTCCATGGTGCCCAGGGGAGGCAGCTGTTCTATTGGAGCTCGACGGAGCAGAGAAGCTGGATAGATTTCTGAACGGCCCTGGAGTCTGCATCTTCACACTATCCCTCTATTTACTCAGGGATTACTCTGTCATTCCTGAAAAGGGATAGAGAGAGGTAGCAAAGAGTAGAACAAGGTGACGAGTATAAATAAGTAGGCCCACACAGAATGTGGGCCCTCAGAACGCTAAAGAAAATTTGCTGTGGAATTTACAGAGACGTCTGTCATTCATAAAATGGTACAAATATCTGTCCCTCTCTGTTCATTTAGTAAAGGTGAAATGTGTAATTTCAGAGCCACTAGTCTCACCAAACAGGTTCATACACTTAAAGAACAAAACCCCTGTTCATCAGCTCCGTTTGAAACTCATGGCATTTGTTGTGTTAGTGTAAACAACATTTAAACCCATTTAAATCCATTCAGTAGAATTCCACATACTTCCCCCAAAATCAATGCAAGAGATGCGAAAAAGTCTGCAGATTGCATCTTGTCCTATGAATGAGTGAGCTTGTTCTTTAAAGTAGCTGAAAATCTGAAAGCAGGGGGTGGTGGGCGGATGATTTAAGCCCCTCTGTAGTACAGTCACATGACCCGGTGCGCTCCTTTGAGGACGGGCCCTCTTAAACAGTTGCCACGGTAATGCACTCTCTGCCCTGTGAACCCTAACTAGCCTTTATTCCCTGTGCAACCGAACTGTACCAACACTAGCTCCAAAACAAAGTGTTACTCAATAACATCATGAGAGACTGAGGGAGGGACACACAGAGCGATAACAGAACAGAATGAGAGGGAGAGAAAAGATGCTGGACTCTCTCAGAGGAGGGGAAGGGGAATGAGCCCCACTGGGAGCATTATCCAACCCTGTAGGGCCAAAGAGCCCGCTCAGGATTTCCACACTCCAGTTGTAAACAAAGAGCCTTTTGATGCTCTCTCAGCCTCAAAGACATGGATGACTACTCAATCATTTGACCACAGAGCAGTCCTGCCGTTCACACGTACACCGTAGCCACATACAGAGTTACACCCGTCGACATATACAGTCACATTACTGATGGAAAGGAGACCTTTGGACAAAAGGAGGCAGCATGTGCACCTGGAGAAAGGGACAAAGATATGCAAAAATGTGCAGTCATTTCTTGAGATCCGAAAGTGCGTGCACACAAATGAACACAACATGTCTTATTTAGAGATTCACTGGCATCACACACACAAATTTCTGAAATGAGAGACATAGGCTCTATTCAACCGCTCTCTCTTTTGCTAGTGCTGAGCACTCTGAGAAACAGCGAGAGGCAGAAAAACATGTCATGCAAGAGGGAGCCTATTGTGCCATGAAGGGAACAGATGGAACCTCCCACAAAACACTGGGCCCTTCATTCTCCTGCCTTTCTAAAAAAAAAAAAAGGCGTCACAAACAGCAACATTGGCTCTGCTCACCCATAATGCACCTTTGCTTCTACATCCACTCAAGCATTCTTACAAAGATGTGAGGGTGTCCATGTGCAATCTTGCAGGCAGAGATTCAGTTATGTGTGACTAACATTCGCTGAGCATGTCACAGTAATCCCCAAACACATCGTGTGCATACCCCGCCTAGATTTCGCCTCTTAAATGCTTCTCCCAGCAGTCGCTCGCAATCTGCAGGGCTCAAAATCCCGTAGTGAGCACGTGTGCCAGCGGGTGAATTAGGCAAGAAGAGTTTGAGAATCTCAAAACATTGGCATGTGGATATGTGTGAAGTAGAAAGAAATCAAGGTAAAAGATCCAAAAAATCCAATGACTAGATGTTTACATTTTCTGGTAACAAGAAAAAAAATGATGCAAGGGTGTTGTGGCTGGTTTCCAGAGTTCTAGGTAGTTGCTCGGGTGTTCTGGTTGGTTTCTAGGTGGTTGCTTACTGGCCAAGTCTGCCCTGAAGTCTCTATGATATTCTGCTCCCCAGATATAGTTTGGGTTCTTCCTTAAGTGTAAGTCTGCATGATTCTTCCACCCATTGTATCTAAGAAAAGTAATATAATTTATATTCGTAGTTTGGCATACATTGGGTTATGAAGTTAGGGATAGGGATTTGTTCAAATCTGTTACTCTTAACCAGGGGTGTCCAGTCCTGCTCCTGGAGGGCCTCCTTCCTGTAGATTTTAACTCAAATTAAACACAACTGTAGCAACTAATCAAGGTCTGCAGGATTACTAGAAGCTTCCGGGTAGGTGCTAAACTCAGGATGAGGATGTCTATCCAGGAGCTGGATTGGACACCCCTAAACAATGAGCAGCACTAATAATGATGCTTCTGTTAGCAGCCACCATGAATCATACAAAAATCCCCCAACTCTAAAAGCTCAGAGACCTCAAATGCTGGACTTCAGGGATGAGCTGGAACTGCAGGATTACTAGAAGCTTCCGGGTAGGTGCTAAACTCAGGATGAGGATGTCTATCCAGGAGCTGGATTGGACACCCCTAAACAATGAGCAACACTAATAATGATGCTTCTGTTAGCAGCCACCATGAATCATACAAAAATCCCCCAACTCTAAAAGCTCAGAGACCACAAATGCTGGACTTCAGGGATGAGCTGGAACTATTTCATCCCAAGAAAGAAGTGTTGCCCTTACTGTTTACTTAACATCCCCTCTTCTTCAACACCACTGCTGGCACAGCTGGACAAAAAGGGGAGGTGTGTGTGTATGTGTGTATGTGCATTGTGTGGTAGTAGTGCCTCCACACCCAATTTCAAATTTCACTTTATCTCCAGCCCTGACAATTAGAGCTGCCTCTATCTGTCATGGCTTCAGGCTGGGAGCCACGGAGGGGTGGCTGACAGACAGGACTTTAATTAAAGTAGTCCCTTCAGCAATGACCATTTAGGCCTAGCTACCGCTAACAAAGGGTGGGGGAAACGGAGTTAGAGGATGTTGAGAGCTAACAGATAGCGGTAAGCGCTTCACCTCACCACAGGATTAGATGCTGCCTACCGGCTTATGTTCTAAATAAAGGCCTTAATATGCTTTCTGAAATTAGCTTTCTCTGGGGTGTGCATGTAATTTGGTGCTGAAGTTGTGTCATAGTTCTGCTTAGCATACCTGAAAATACTCACAACGAAGTGACACGAGACGTCTGTTTTTTTCCAGGAATATGAATCATCTGTGACATGTAGGAGGTTAAGAACTTTAGTTTGAGTACAACATGTTTTTAGGAACATGCAATTTGCACGTGCTACCATTAAAGATTCAGGAATATGAATCATCTGTGACATGTAGGAGGTTAAGAACTTTAATTTGAGTACAACATGTTTTTAGGAACATGCAATTTGCACGTGCTACCATTAAAGATAGTCCCCCTCTCATGCAGATACATAGGACTTCTTTCCTGGATATAAAAGTATGACCTGGCCATTTGCAACTGATCAAATAGACAGACTGGTCCATGTCAAGCAAGATGATGTTAAGTTCTCTGTTCAAAGACACAATCATAATCAATGGTTATCTCAGTGTTACTCCCCAGGACCTTGGGAACAAATGCTCAATGCTTTGGCTATGAGCTCATATCCTCCTGGGCTACCACAACATGCAAAGTGTGAATCTATCACTTCAAACAACTAAATCTATGAAAATAAATATTATTATCCTTTCACATTTCAGAACATTTGGATAACACAGAACTTCCATGGTTTAGGAAAACATTAACTAATAAATCACCTAAAATTAAAAAGGTCATTTTCTTACTCTCATGTCATTCCAAGCTTTTTATACGTTATTTATTTATTTATTTATTTAATCTTTGCCTTTTTTTAGAGACAGGAAAGTAGAAGTGAGATAGGGGGAATAGGATAGGGATTTGAACCAAGTCAGACTCAAATCAGGGTCCCCATGAGCTGACAGCTTTGAGATGACCAGAGCATACGCACAGTCCACTATTTCACAGCTCTGATGTATCATTCTGCAAAAAGCACATAACAATGGAAGTTTAGCAGAATGTTGACTGTGCCCTTTTCAATACAATGAAAGTGAATGGAGAACAAGGGCTGTCAAGCTCCAAAAAACAAAACAAAACAAAACAAAACACAATGGCATCCATGCATCTTCTAAGTGCTCTAAAATCTTTATGTGAAAAAAAGGACATTTCCTCTGATGATCTTCTCTTCCACATTCACATTCACGTTATTCAAATCATATGGACTACAGTACTTTTATGTTTTTTTTTCTTTAAAACTCAGCAGCCCCTAGTCGCCATTCACTTTCATTGAAAAGATCAGCATGTTGCCACTAGTAATATGTAAACGAGCTTTCCTTCCTGCATATGAGAGACAGAGGAGCTCAGGGGAGTCTGGTGAGACCTTGCCTTAGTCAGCACAATCAGATGCAATTGTGAAGCGAAGGCTTGTATATATTTGTCACAAAGCCATTGACGATAATTGCTTTTGACTGTGTTAGCAGTATCCTGCTGGCCACTGGCTTCCTGTGTGCACCACACCAACTGCTGCCACTACTGCCAGTGCTGCTGATTATGATGATGAGAGCAATGGTGGTGATGTAGATAATAATTTAAAATAGATGACTCTGAGATGCCAAGTTGATGACTCCTGTTGTGCTGCTATAAAGTGCCTTGGTTGCTACCTTGCCCCAGAAGGTAGACTGGCAATCCAGCAGGTGCCCACCTGATACCTGCATTATAATGCAACTCAGTTCACAGTGGGAATGGCCTGATATATACAGTATTTTGTTGAAAAAGGATATTTTCCACAAACACCAATGGTGCGCTGCTAGCCCCACCCACATATGGAGAAGCAGAGCGTGCAGCTCAAATGCCACAAGTTGCGATCAATCAGTATGCAAATTTCAGCAGGAATTATAAAGATCTTTACAGAAGTTGGAGCAGAACACTAGTGGCTGTTATCTTAGCACAAACAGAAAAGAAAAAAAAATCCCTCCCTCCATCTATTTGACAAAGAAAAGTCCCTGTAGGCAAACACAGAGGTGTTAATGGATTTCACCTTGGGATATGGGAGGGTACTGTCGGACATCATACACAGCAGCAGCAGGGCTGGGATTGATAAGGAAGGGGCGGCCTCTCTGTGGGCTGTCTGGGAGTTAGCTACAAGGGAATTGCTCTTAGATGAAGGATCAGGTTAAATGTTATGCTGTTGTTGCAGTAGTAGCTAGACTGTGTCCACTCTGAAACCCAAAGTGTAGGTCCACTGATTGGGGAGGTGTGACTGTTCTCACTGAGCTTATTGAAGGTGTTGGCATTTGCCATTACAGCCAACCGAAGCAATAGCATATCATCTTTCCTCCGGTGGCCACATGATATACTGGTCTTCCTGCAACCAGCCATGATTGTATTCAACTCGCACTGTCAGTAGTAGCATTTTATAAATTCTGTGACTAACAAAAACATCCAAAAACAAAAATTGCATAATATAAAAACTCCTATCCAGTAAACCACTTTGGTGCTAACTAGGGATGTGCAGTATGACTAATTTCACCACCATTAAAACTGAAATGTTGTAACTGACCAGTCCACTAGTCTAAAGTAAGAAACCCTCAGAAGACCATCAAAACAATTTGTGTGTATACGCGATCCATATGTAATAGTCAAGCTTAATGAAAATGCAAATTCACTCTCAGTTGGTGCTTTTGGACAAGCAGAAATACAGCAGTTGCAATTGTTGCTGTGTAACCAAAGCAGTGTTGCACTTATAAACACTAATGTATAAAGCATTATGCAGAGAAAACATTAAAAAAGTCAACAAAACGTTTCTGAACAAAATCAGTTCCCTTTCATTCATGTTTTCCCCTTTAAACTGGTAAATAGCTCCCACACCTTGCTTGTCTTTCTAGCGGATATTTCTCTGAGCCTTGCAGTGAGTTACACAAAGAAAATCCATGGATGCAAGGTCTGAGGTGAAATGAAATGACTTTGTTTTCTGCTCCAGATATCCACTTTTCAAAATAATGTTTCTCCAGGACCGAAGTTGGCCACCCCTGTTGTATGTCATTAGCACATATACTACCCCACTATACCACTGGTTCTCAACCAAGGTCCTGAAATACCCCCGACTCATTTTGTATGTTTCCCTAATCAAACTCACCTGAATCTACTCATCAGCTCATTAATAAAGACACCAAGACATTAAATGGCTATGTCAGATAATAGAGATATCCAAAATGTGTACTTTTGGGGTTACTCCACTACCAGGTTTGAGAAACATTGTAATATGCTGCAGTTCTGACCAAAATACAACAACTGCCACATAATAAGCAGCATTTATACCACAACAATTTGTAATGTGGCATACACATATGTACACAGGAAGCACAGCAGAGCAAAGGAAACCTTAGGCTGGATGAGGCTAGACTGGCCAAAATAACATCCCTGTTTTCATCCCTACTGTAAACTTTCATGCATGCAAGGCCCAGTTTCATGGTTTGTGGGGAAGTGCTCCACTGGTTACTACAGTATCTTATCAGGACTATGGTCACCATGGTACATTTTGCAACGATGCAACACAGAGTAAGCAGTGAGCATCTGAATCCTCAGCACTTCATGAATGCCCCAAGGCTAATTAAATAATTGAGGTAGGACTCACTGGTCATGCAGTAGTCATTAGTAGACTCTCAGAGCTTTGGAATCAGTCTACAACAGTTCGTACTGTTTAAACTAAAGGCCGTGACCTCAATGCACTTTCTCATCACATGACTTGACTTTTAAGGTCATGTGACCTCATAAATCCTAAAACACTAGCGTTAGAGAACAATAGAATGTTGCCTCTGGAATCTATAAGCTCAACATTTGCTGTGTATTATTATCTATCCATCTCAGGTACATTAAACAAAACTCCAGAGTGCTCAACTGCCCTCACTGTATACTGTCTATATGCAGATACCTTCTAAGACAGCATCCTAACCATCGTGGAACGGTTCATGAGTGATTGACATGCAATGCTCTACGCTTTAATTGAAAAATATGCATTTTCATTCATTCATTGGCTACATAGTTGCAATAACATTTTAGTTCAAAAATGTAACTTTATTAAAACATGCTTTATTAAAAAAAACTTTATTGTACATAAATAGGATAAGCAAAACAATTGTGATTATTTCTAGGAAACTTTTATACAAATACTTAACTGCAGACATGGAAATGACATACACTATGTGGTACAAATATTTTGAGCATCCCTTTTTCTGTCCCTTATTTTCCTATAAAGATTCACAATTGTCCCTTATTTGTCTTTTCTGAAGTTGGCAACCCTTTAAAAGTAGATTAATAATAACAAAAGTAGTACAGTTTAATTAGACCAACACTCCTTATAAGCACTGAATAGAATACATTATTTACAATCAAAATTTCTCTTGACTTTCATACTTTAGCTGCATACTGTTTGGAACAGTTTTTGGTTGGAAGTACATCTATGATGCCTTAAAACGCTGCTTAGCTAAACAGAGCTACAGTAGTGTGTATTCTTTTATATTCCAACTGCCTCACTGACATTTCTAGCACTTAAAATACTTTAATTTACGACCATACAGGCTGACTTGACCCTGTTCTTCCAACCCTTTCATACAAAGTTAAATGGCAATGATGCAACGGTAAGCTTAGAGAATGTTTCGAGTGACTGATTACTCAACCACACTGGACCTGCACAGCACTTCTTATTTGTCAGGAGAGTGTTTGGAGAATGTTTCACTTCCCACTCATCAAGTGACACCAAAAGGAAAGGAAACGAAAGAGGAAAATGTTTTAAGGGCCGCATGCAATCATAGATACACACGTCCTAATGTGCTGTGACTGTTACTAATAAAAGAACATTACTAATGCACAAATGTTACTAATACTATTACTAATATAAGAACACCTTATCTAACGAGATCCAGTATCTCTTTCACCGTGGCACATACTGCATCTTTATGAAATCATATGTCAATGAAAATCAAGCAAATGTTTAAGTAACTTGAGCAATCAAAACCAGCAGATGTAAAGCTAAACAAAATACCAAATTTGGACTATTTTCTCCATATTTAGAGAAATGTCTGTTTAATCAGTTTTGGTATATATTTAAGAGTGTGTAACCTGCTACATGACCAACAAATCCAAATACTACAAATACTGTATCAAGTTAGGAATCACTTTATAATAAGTAAAAACAACAACCATTAATGTGCTATATCATGCTTAGTCACAAAAAACAGCTTGTCTGATGGACCCAGAAATCTGAATACTCTTTGCATGATGTCATAACAATCTGTCCTGTTACAAATACGAATAATGTGAATTAAAACAGCTTTATTTACTGATTGAAGCTGTCTGGAACATTTCTGTTTTGGTGTCCAGTAAATTGTCACAAAGCAATCAGTGATATTTGGGTTTCTAAAGGGCAAGTGCTGATGATTACTGTATACAATATTTGCACTTGAGTTGAATATGATACAGTGAAGGAAAAGCTGCAAATTATGTGAGCATTTAAACATTGCAGTGAGACACATTATAAAACCGCTTACACGCAAACAGCCTGTGAACGGAACCTGTACTGATGTTTGAAGGGGCCAATTTATTGTGTGGAAATGATTTCAAACCTCAACAAAGCCCATGGCATATAATTTCAAAAGCCCATCTCCTGTCATTTTGACACATATAACATCAGAAAGCCTAAATAAGCATGATGCATTATATTCAAGAGAGTTTTGCAACTAGAATGAGGAGAAAGGAAGCGTGTAAGCAGATGAGCAGTGGCACTCACCGCAGGCACGAGTAGCTTGTTAACCTCCTCCACTGCACGCTTGAGCTTGATCTCAGCCCGGTTCTGGGCGTCCTCCACCGTGATGAGCACATGGAGGTCTTCATTCAGATGCTCCCAGTTGGGTTTGCCTCGGTTTTGTTCCTCCTGCACAGAGAGAGAACGAGAGAGAAATGTTTTAGATGCACTACTGCTATACAAAATGTTGATTGCTACAATCAAGGATGTCTATAAAAAAAGCAAAGAGAGGGTCTAAATAATATAGACATTTCATGCACTCAGCTGTCGCAGCTTTCCTTATGTACCGGAGGAGGAAGGACTCCGATGTTGGATGACAAAATAACCTTAAAATAAAATTCATACAATAGACAGTAGTGCATAGTAGGAGTGCATAGTATAGTGCATCGTTTGTGACACAAACCTTGACCTATTGGCTACAATGTACATGTTTTAACAGAGTTCACCAGAAATATGATATGATGTGTTTGATATGAGGTTCAAGCAAGATGTTGGGACTTGTCTTAGCTCCCACTCTGTCTGTGGGGTTTGATACTTATATAACACCCAAGTGCAACTGCAAATCTAATAAAAACACAGACTACAACAGAGAGGATGTAAAAGTAAAAATAAAACGGAGAAGCTGTTTCTTTGATCTGCTGTGTGCTACTAAATCAGAAGTCAGGATGCCATGTATATGTCATCCTGTGAGACACAGCTCTATAAAAGAGACCTCGTAAAATTCATACAGTCTCAAGGCAGGCAGTGACAAAAGCTTCACAGCTAGCGGAGAGAAGCAACAATAGCATGAGCAACAAATCAAAACTAGATCACTGCTGAAATGAGTCAGAGCTAAGCAGCACTCAAAGCTGATATAATTTTTTTAAAAATATGCTTTTAACTCAGATTAATATACAGAGTCAACTATAAGTAAGCCATTCCTATGTTGAAAGATGTAAACATTGTGAGGCACTTTCAAAACATTGCTCTGTTTGTTTAAGAATCTAGACCAGAAGCACACAGCAACAGCAGCTCAACCAATGGATTGAGTTTGGGGCGTGGCTATCTGTTCTGTCAGACCAATGGCAGACGGGGAGCAGCAGAAGCATTTGTGAAACCTGTTTGGAAACATTAGTAAGGCCAGTATGAGATCACCAAGAAAACGAACACCCCAGCAACTGCATAATAATGCTTTGGAAACTCCAAAGCATTGTGGTGGCAAATTTGCATAGGCAAATACCACTCACATTTTCTTCAGAAAATATTAAAATCAAGTTATTTTTGCAGTTCTGTTTGGTGCAGCTAGTGGAGCGGAAATATAGGGGCTTTAAAAACTAAATTATATGACAGGAAACCATGAAAACTTTGGATTAAAAAGCTCTGTAGATTGCTGAGGGCAAACAGCTTAATTGATAGAAACCCAGAGCACATTAAGTTGAAGGGGCTTGTTATACTTCGCCTACACCACCGCTTTTGTTTGTCTGCATCTGGCTTGTTTTGCTGTTTTTCTCATCTTCCTGAAGGATTTCCAAATGAAAAATCAAGATCTGATTTATGCATTAATCAGATATGCAAACACTGTTCATTTTTTCTCCTCGTGACTGCAAATGGGAAATTGATGGAAATCAGCGTCGGCGTCTGTGTTCCCGCGCTCTGCCTGCTGATTTTCATTAAGGATCCATTGTTGCCCCTTTCGGTGTAAAGCGAGGAAGGGTGGAAACAGCGTTGCGTATCGCCAAACACACTCAATATGATTTATCATTCAGGATGGTGGTGCCCGGGTGTTATGAGGTCACTTCCTTTTTCTCTCTGTTTGCCCCTTTGGTTTCGCTTGGCTGATTTACTTGGCTTTCCTTGGTAGTGACAAGTGCTAAAAATTGATCTTCTGAGGCTGACTGTCACAGCGCAGCAACTCAACCACAGCCACGCTGTCAATAAGACTAAATAAAAAAAGCCTTCCAAAGACAGCCAGGAGGGACCGGAGTAGAGGTGGTGTGTATATCCGTGTATGTGCCAGACTGTCTGAGGGTAATATACAGCTAAGACACTTGTTTTTCCCGCAGTCCAGGCAGGTTGTCTCACATCAGGACGCGGCTGTTTCCTGCAGGGCGGCCGGTGACAGGCTGGTAGTCAAAGTGACGCGCCTTCAACGGTCAACGCAGGAAATATGTCCAACTGTGGGGTCCTTCACTAGGCCTTTGTTTACACCTCTTTCCCCTCGTGCACGTCTCTGAGCTGCGAGTGTGGTAGCCGAGCAGTAGCGCAATCAATGTCCATAAATCCATTGTCCTGCTCTTTTGTAATCCTTACCGAGGCAATGATGCTGCTCTGAAGGAGCGCCAACTCCACATTGGAAAGCTCTGGGAACTAATATCACGACTCGGCCAGGAGAGGACGAAGGCACACGCAGGGGGGAGTGTAATGAGACAAGAGCTTGTTCTTCAACATGCTCACCAATATATTTCACCACAGTGACCATGTTTACATACACAACATTTTCAGATTAAGGTCTATATTCTGGTTCAGCCTTTAAAGGGATAGTTGAGCCAAAAATGAAAATTAAGTCATCATTTACTCACCCTTGTGTAGTTCTAATGCAGTATGCCCTTTTTTCTTTTTCAGACCACATAAGGAGAAATTTAAAGGAATGTCTCACTTGCGCTTGTTCATATAATGGCAGTGAATGGCAACTGGCATCAAGAATTTTTTTTTTGGGGTGAACTATCCCTTTTAAGGTGAGGTCAATTTAACAAAATTCTGTGTGTAAAAAATCGTCCATTGCCAAAGGTTTGGCAATGTATGAAGCACAGCTCAAACAGAAGTCAATTTTAAACCAAGCAGCTTTCTGTTGGACAAAGTGGTGAATTTGTGTGACCCACTTGAAAACCAATGAAAAATCTCTATGGGAAATCTTTCAAACTCTCATGACAATCCCAATAATGTGGAATCCTAGTAAACTGAAATCCAATGACTGGATTTTACCCACAAAATTCCACCAAATAACAGTATAAATGACTATACCTTTATTCCGAAAAAGCTGTTTTGGAATATTCAAGTATGCATGTGATCATTTCAAACAAACACAATCAGCATGCATGAAGCAACATGCATTAGTCACAAGAGTAAGCAAACAGCTGGAAAGAACATATAATGCCAAACATATAGGCGTATGGTCGCATTATATGTTCTTTCCATCTGTTTGCTTACTCTTGCGACTTATTTTAATTCAGTTTTAGTAGTACAGTGATTTACATCACAGTAGTTCACAGTAATTTTATCAACTCATTAATTCTTATTCATGTCTTTGACAACAGCACACAAAAATGCAATGAATTGTAAAATGTAGGTCATAAGACTCTTGCAGTGCTTTCAGCTGTCTGTATATTGATTTATGTTGTTTTCTTTAAAGGCTGAAATGTGTAATTTTAATGCTAAAACAAAATGTTAAACATCCTCGTATTCCAGCTTAATGCATAGAGACAGCTATATTTGATTTTCATAAAAAGTGTAACACTGTGACTCATCATAACATTGCTTTGTTTTGTCTGACATACTGTAGCAACGCTAGCTCAACCAATGGTGTGTTATCTGTTTTTCTGACCAATTGCAGATGGGGCAGGAATTCAATCTTTTTTTCTCATTCTGTTTGTTAATACAATACAAAGCAATTTAGCTTTAATGTTTGTAAAAAGCTCCAAAAATGCTTCTTCTATAATTTTTTCACAAACATCTTGTAGCAATTAGCATTACTTTCGTGTTTAGATGACAAATAATTCAGATTAATACTAGTATATGACAGCTCTTATTCAGATTTCTAGAAACCAGAATATTTGTATAATTGGATTATGAAAGTCAAGTTAACACTTAACGTTAACATAAGAAGAATATGAACAAATTCTGATATTTAATGTGCATGTAAACATAGTCAGAGGAGGTTCATGTTTTGATGATGTAATGATTCGGGTCAACCGTGTTGATGACTGAAAAAACTCCAAGGATTATTACTGCAGGACAGACGCATCTAAATTCCTTATCTTGTGTGTACAATGTATACATTTCAAATCTTATGAAAAACTCCACGAAGCAGCAGAATACCAAACACCAGTCTGGCTCTCTCTCTCGGGAAAGATTTAGTAGAACGACAGAGGGCTTTGCCTTCAAATCCAGACGATTTGGTGATTGTGTAAAGGCAAAATTACATCAAAGCATCTTGTTAGAGGATTTTAAAGAACAAAGGAAAAAAGGTTCACATCATTTGTTAGAGATATTTCATCAGATTTTCTTCCAGACAAACATATAAACCAACATTTCAGTTCACAAATGTATTTTCACGCCAGTATTCGCTTGCGTTTCTGTTTATCTGTGAATCCTAATTTCTGAGAAGTCCATAAAGCCTTGCTTATCTTTGTATGTTATCACATGTCTGACATGTTTGACTGATGACTGATATGGAAGTAGGGACAAAAGCAATGTGTCAAAGTATTTTTCATTGCAGTATGATTTACACAAGAATGTAACTGTTATTGATCGGTATACTGCAGCGTATACTGTATAACCTGTAGATGTAATCCAACACATTTGAAAGAAAGCTAGTTTATTTGATACCACATAATGAATGTGATAAATTTAAATGTAACTTCACAAAAATGTACAGTCCCTTTAACACTTATACAAGTGTCCCAATTTATAAGAATTCACCCTGTATTATAAATATATATTTTTACCTTTTCAAGAGGTACACCTTTGTACCTGAAGGATCCATATTGGTACCTAAAGTGTACATATTAGTACAAAAGTGTACCTTTTGAAAATGTACTTCCCCCAGTGAAAACTTTTGTACCTTTTTTTCTGAGAGTGAATGCTGTACATTTGAAAATGTGCCTTTCAAACTGAAATGATCAGACTAAAATGATCAGGAATCTTAAAAAAAATTACTTTTTTAGATCGGGGGGACATTTTGAGTTATGAAATCTTATCTGAACTCTTTTGTCACAACAGATCAAGGAAAATGTGATTGCTTATAATATGACCCCATTAAATTTGACATAAATCCACTGGTAACTCAAAGCACTGAATAGTGATATTTACATAGTGACAATGGGCCTCATTCATGAAACACGAGCAGAACAAATTTTTGTGTAAATCATTCGGAAAGTCGTTCTGACGTAAATTTTCGGATTCATGAAAATTTTCATATTTTCAAAATGTTAGTTGTTGGTACGAAAGAAATTTACACCTGCTCCCTACCACGTGTAAATGGTGCATAAAACATTCAAACGTTCTGTATTCTTAGACAAACTGATGACTGCATTTTTATGCACTATGTATTATAATGATATTTAACGAGTTCATTTGCCCTGTCTTTTTTCAGCTCGTCACTGTCCCTTTTACACAGCTGTCCAATCACAGTGGAGGAGGGGCGGGACAAACACTACATTGACCAACCATTATACTTGTACAACACAACAATGGGGAAGTTAATATTGCTGGTTACTGCATTTTTATATTCAGTAATATTCTTCAAAATAAGATACTTGTAACATGTTACTGCCGTGAATATTCCAAGTCATAGCAAACAACGCGTCACTCCAGAAAAATGCATCACCAGCTGGTCGTTTTCAGAAGAGCATCAGGCATTATGTCAGCTGGCTAAAAATGCTCTGGTGGACGCACGTTAATTTATTATTTTATTGTTAGGCATATAGCCTATTAGTCTCTTATGCATTTATGCAATATAACTTGCCAAA
Source organism: Sinocyclocheilus anshuiensis (assembly GCF_001515605.1). Classification (NCBI taxonomy): domain Eukaryota; kingdom Metazoa; phylum Chordata; class Actinopteri; order Cypriniformes; family Cyprinidae; genus Sinocyclocheilus; species Sinocyclocheilus anshuiensis. The sequence continues at coordinate 461,552 of NW_015544183.1, read as the reverse complement.
CCTGAGAATTGAGTCCAAAGGATTCCACACCATTCCTAGATACGTAATTTGCGTAACTGTAATTCATAGGCGGGGAATATGCCAATTGTGAATGAGCGTGCATGCGCGCCCTATTTACGAATGATTGGAATTCATTAACATACACACATTTAACTATCAAATCTGACCTTTACGAAGTATTTGTGAATCCGGAAGAGAGTTTTCAGGAAGGTCCGTTTTACGCGTAAATTACTCAAAATTTACTCATATTTACGAATGTTTCATGAATGAGGCCCACTGTGTTTAAACTACTACAATAGTTATGCATGAACAATCATTTTAATATGTATGCAAAATGTGAGAAGGAGACTTAGAAATAAAATACTGTCATACACGTGTGGGTCTGTTTAGTGATGCTGCGAGAGGATGAATCTGAAGTGTTTGTGACAGCTCTAATAACAGTAATTGCCAGCAGGCCCAACACTGCAGAGTCTCTCTGACAGGCCCAGTAAGAACAAAGATGACGGAAACTACATCAGCAAGACAACACGCGCCATATTAACTTTGTATATCAGCGTCAAGAATCCCTACGTGCCCTGGGCTGATCTACAATTTATTTAGTGCGCGCTACTTTTTCTTTGAATGAACATGGCTTTGTTTTTATGGATGCAATTTTTAAAAATGAATCAGTATTGATTAAAATGGGATTTAAATGTCTTAATATTGGATATTTTATTGTTAATGTTTATTTTCACATTTATGACATCAAAGTTGTGTTGTCATCAGTTAATTTTTAAAAACCCAATTTAATAATATCGTTAAATGTAATCTTTAGAAAATCTAAAAATTAATATCAATTTTTCATTTTGTTTAATTTATTGTGATTGATTTTAGTTTGTATTGTCTACTTTTTAAAATTTATTTACACAAAATACTATTAATAAAATGAATATCCATTTTTCATTTTGTTGCCAAAATGAAATGCCTAAATTCAATTAATTTAGTATAATTTAATATCAAGCATTTAAAATGATTGATATTATTTTTTAGTGTTTTATTTTTCTATTTACACAAAATACTATCTTGCGGAATTTTATACCATTCATTTAGTAACATGTAAATTATTTAGTAGATTTTTTTGTACAATTTTTGTAACTTAAAAATATACATGACAAAATGTGAGAATACGCTTGTTAATATACTTTAGGCCTATCCTACATTAGGCTTATCCATAACCAAAACTAGCCATAATCAAAATATAAATGGAGAATGTCTATCACTTTGGATTTTTAAATGGACCTCCGAATCTTTACATGTCTTGTTCTGTACAGTCAAATACGTTTTAAAAATGAACAAGGAACTGCTAAGAAACACTAGGACTCCTTTAAATAAGACAGTAAGATTTTTTAATATATATATTTTTAATATATATTTTAATATTTTTAATTAAGTATATTATGCTCAACAAGGCTGTATTTATTTAATCAAAGATAAGGTAATAACAGTGTTGTAAAATATTATTACAGATTACAATAAAAAAAAATGCAATTTATTTATTTCTTCAGAAATCATTCTAATATGTAGATTTACTGCTAAAGAAACATTTATTATTATTATAAATTCTGAAAACTTCATATTTTTGTGGAAACCCTGATACTTCTTTTTTTCTTCAGTTTAGTAGATTTTTTTGTACAATTTTTGTAACTTAAAAATATACATGACAAAATGTGAGAATACGCTTGTTAATATACTTTAGGCCTATCCTACATTAGGCTTATCCATAACCAAAACTAGCCATAATCAAAATATAAATGGAGAATGTCTATCACTTTGGATTTTTAAATGGACCTCCGAATCTTTACATGTCTTGTTCTGTACAGTCAAATACGTTTTAAAAATGAACAAGGAACTGCTAAGAAACACTTTGTAACCAACTCTCATCTGGAAACTATGAATATGTGTGTGTGTGTGTGTTTACACATCTGCTTTACCGTAGGACAGTACTGAATGTTCAATATGGATACAGTACATCAGTAAATAAGTGCTGGATAGATGCTAACAGCAGCGAAACACTTGTCTTGAGTGATGGTAGAAATTTCAGCACTCTTGTTGCCACTTGTCACTTTCCTTTACATCAAAGTTGTGCTTAAGGTGAAGGTGAGACAGAGAAAGACTAACTAAATTATATTTAAAGGCCATCCACAATGTGACAATGTTTTAACAGTGGAAAATGCTCATGGTATCTCATGAGATTAAGCTGTTGAAAGCTGCTGTTGCAACAACAAGTGTGAGTGCATGAACTACAGGAGCAGTCAGAAAGAAAATCGCCTCCTCGCCAATAATAATGACACTAATAGACATGAACTGCCTGTGGAATTGCTGTTGAAACAGCTCTGCTATACCTGGAGAAATATATTCAATGACAAAAATGTCAGAAGAATGGATAAAGTCGCAAAGCCTTCACTAGAGACTGAGCTTTCACATGAAACAGAATTGTTCATGCTTTTAAGAGCCCTCCAAAAGGAATTGGGCACTGGTAAAACATGAACTATAATTTAATGAAATACTTGCAATTAATATGTTGCTTGGATAGAAATGTTTAATTAGAATGAATGACTTTTGAATCTCAACAGAGTAATCCAAGAGATTGACTTTTGCCTTCAGAAACTCCTCTCCTTAACCAGCTGCATTATTTGAGGTATGACATCTGTAACAAAAAATATTGAGACATATTACACACTGAAGTTTAACACTTAAGGGATTTGCAGATTTTGAATGAACGACGTGTTCTGTAGAGCTTCTGTGGAGAATGCAGATTCCATTCTGGACCTACTTATTGGTTTATTCCACCTATATGTAATTGATTAGATTATTCCTGTCTTGGGCAAACATCCTTGTCCTTTGTGTCATGTTTACACAAGTGCAGCTTAAGTGAAACTTTATATTGATAGACAAGATAGAAAATATATATCAGCTAGAAGTTATCTTAAGAGCAGGGTCTAGGGTCAGTCTGTAGTTATTTAAATTATTCTGGTAACACTTTATAATAAGGTCCAATGCATTAACATGAATTAGTTATCAAGTTAACAATGAACAACAATATTTTACAACAACAATTTAACCAATGTTAATTTATACAACCTGAAATGTATAGAATACAGTACCATTCAAAAGTTTGCGGTCAGTAAGATTTTTTAATATATATATTTTTAATATATATT
>NW_015544183.1:454203-457885 GCF_001515605.1 Sinocyclocheilus anshuiensis | reverse complement strand
TCTTCAGGATTCTTTGATGAACAGAAAGTTCAAAAGAACAGCATTCTTTGAAATCTTTTGTAATATTCTGTAACATCAGAAATGTCTTTACTGTCACTTTTAATCATTTAAAGCATACTTGCTGAATAAAAGTATTAATTTCTTTCAAAAAATCTTACTGACTCCACATTTTTGAATGGTTATGTGTGTAGAAATCAACAAGAACCAAAATTAATAAATGCTGTGAAAGTATTGTTCATTTTTATTTGATTGCATTAAACATCATTAACATATAGGACCTTAATGTACAGTGTTACATCAGATGTCCACGGCATGTCCCCTTTTAGATATCTAACTAAAGGTGTGTGTGAAAGACAGATGCAAGGTAGTAGGTGAAGAGATCATGAGAAACAAAGGACACAGGCATGAGATTTTCCACTATCTACCAAAGCAGCTTGAGACTCGCAAAGCAAAGACAGCAGAACCTTTAAACACACATGTGAATGTTTGCACAAGAGCTTCAACTGACCCCGTCAATGCAGAACGGGTCGTACTATCAGAAAGGAGTCATCAGCGGTGCACGCACGCGCACACAGCTGAGATCCGATACACGGACGACCAGCTGTGCTCTGACAGGATGCAGAGCCGATCCAGATGTGCGGGAAACATTGGAAATGACAACAGTGCTTTTCACAGAGCACTTGTTTTATTTTCCTCTGGATCCTCCTTGCGGTCACCCGGTATGGGCTCGGATAACTATCTGCTTCCAGCACTTGTCCAAATATGGGTCCTGCCCAACTAATGGAAACACAAATGTGCCTCCAGATCAGATACATGTGTGAGCATGTGTGTGTGATCGCGCACATCTGTGTAACAGTGCAGGCGTACTGTGCTTTGCTCCCAAAATGCCAATAATTCCAATGATAATAATCTGCATGTTTGTGTTCATGTGAACATGTGCGTTTGCTCAAGTGTTAATGATGGACAGTGAATATGACCCCATGCTTCCAGACCGTCCTGTGACCCCCACTGCTCCGGCGTCGTTGGCCCAGTGTGCCGTCCATTGACTGGGGTTCGACTGGGAGAGAAGCCCTGGCAGGGCCACAGGATCCAGCCCCCACTCATCCGAGGCCAAGGACAATGTTTGAACACCTGCCCACGGCTCTCAGGAGCGAGGGGAGGGCTTGTTATTCCCTGCAAAGGATCTCAGTTGGGCGGTGAGGGCTGGACTGCGCTAGTTTACTCTCGAATGAACTGTACGCATGTAAACTCTGTACGATCGCGAGCGCCGGTGCGTCTGTCATCCGGACAAATGACGAGCCACAGTTGCTGACTGAGTGAATTTTGAGTGCATGTTAAAAATGAGCAATATGTTTAAGCATATGGATTTGTGAAGACTGTGCACAAAATCATCCAATCAGATTCCTCCATCTGGTGTGATTGTGAGTTTGTCATGATTGTTCTTGCATGTGTTATGTGTGTCTCCAAGGTCCAAAATTGACACTCACCAACTGACATGATGTTCTGGAACTGCAGTGTTATTGTTTAAACTGTAAGAATGATAGCCTGACCATCGCAAACATAAGAGTAGTCAATAAATAAGTAAATAAATAAAAAATGCACAACATTCAGACAATCTACTAACAGAATATCATGACTCATCTTTTTTTTTTTCCTCAGTGGAAAATGTCATATATATAATATTGTTATTGTTTAAACTGTAAGAATGATAGCCTGACCATCGCAAACATAAGAGTAGTCAATAAATAAGTAAATAAATAAAAAATGCACAACATTCAGACAATCTACTAACAGAATATCATGACTCATCTTTTTTTTTTTTCCTCAGTGGAAAATGTCATATATATAATATTCCATTCCACAAAAGGAACAAAATCATGTTATTGTTTGCGCTGAGAAATAAAGACTGTGATTCTATAATATGAAATAAAACAGGTAAACAACTGCAACAAGGACACTATAAAATATATAATATAATATAATTTTATGAAAAATGTTAATGATAAATGTTTCATGGCACATGAGAAATATTTTCTGCTTGTAAATATTCTAAATTCATTCACAAATGCCATTTGTGGCAAAAAAAAGATACTTTACTTTATTGTGGTGCTTTATACAATAATAAAGCACCAACCTATAATTAGCTAAATATTACTTAATAGTTTATTAATAGTTTATAAACTGTAGCTTCTACTTTTTTAATAAGTGTAATAATCATGTAATAAGTGCAACAGAAAGTTCTTAATTTATTGTCACTGTAATTTACAAATTATTATTTGTAAATTAAAAATGATGAGATTTAACACAGCTGCCTCATTTACATATTTATAACATTTCTGTTCTGTGTGACTTTTTAGAACTTTTAGAGATTTTTTTTATTTTATAGAAATAGGAGAGGCCCAGTGGATCAAAAATATTTATATATGTACTGGTATATTGCAATATTTGCGATATTTATTTATTTTTTTTTTGAAAAGTGGTTATATTTAGGATTAGGGATAGGGTTAAGGGATCTAAAATATATCGTTCATGAAAACGTTAAAAAGTAATTAATTAATAGCAATTAAATGTTTATTTATAAAGTAAATTCATGCAAATTTATGAACAGTGTATTTTTAAATATTTTTGAAACACTGTGAATTAATCGAATGAATGTCAAGTAAAGGTAGGTTAGAAACACTTAATCAAATGAATGGCAATTCAGTTTTTTCGTGACCTAATCTAAGGTGACTATTTAATATTATAAGATTCACGGCTGTACTTAACAGTCGTACATGCATGGTAATTTGTTTGTACATACAGACAAGTGTGGGTACTTACAAGTAGTGCCCGTACATGGTAACTAATTAGATACTTTAATGTACTTACTAATGTATATACATGGTAAATATGTAGTACTTACGGACAAGTGGGTACAAACAGGCACATCCTTGCAGTATCCGTATATAGTAACTAATAAGACACATAACTGTACATACTAATGATATGTACATGGTAAATGTATAGCACCTATGGAAAAATGTGGTATTATGTGGTAACAAACAAGACACATACTGTACTTGGTATACACGTGGTAAATATGTAGTACTTACCAACAAGTGTGAGTAATAACGGTCACTAACAGGTAGTATCAGTATATGGTAACTAATGGCGCTTTTCCACTGCGTGGTACGACTTGGCTCGGCACGGCTCAGTACGGTACGACACGGCACGGCTCGGCTCGGTTTGCGTTTCCACTGCAGTACTAAAAAAAGTACCAGGTACCAGGTACTGTACCCAGTGGAAAACCCCCCAAAAGTGAACCGTACCGAGCCGTACCTTGCCGTACCATGCAGTGGAAAAGTGCCATAAGACACATTACTATACTTACTAATGGTCTGCACTGTAAAAAATGACCGTGATTTCGGGTGGGGATACACACAGTTTGTGTGTTGTCTGCTAAAAGTGGGAGCAAAACACGCAGAGTATTATGCCTAATATTATGAGCAGCTTTACACATGGATCTAGCGGATGGGTTGGAGACGGCTCGCCCTTTCTCCGCCTGCACTCCCTAGATCCAGCTCTCGCTCTCGAGGCTTGGAAGCCCGAGCTGCGGTTTCTTCCCTCTCTGAGTGAGAGTTCGCTGCTGCGGCTATTTTCTCCGAGGAGATTGATATTGTTTGTGTGACCAAGTGGCTCCCCC
>NW_015544183.1:453576-454181 GCF_001515605.1 Sinocyclocheilus anshuiensis | reverse complement strand
TTACTCGTCTGGTTGTTTGGCTGCATTTGATTCTGAGGAATTAAATTAAGTATTTATCTGACCATGAGAAGTTAGATATATAATTTTTTTTAATGAATTTTATCACACCAGACCGTGTTTACTCGTCTGGTTGTTTGGCTGCATTTAATTCTGAGGAATTGAATTAAGTATTTATCTGACTATGAGAAGTTAGATATATCATTTTCATTTTTTTTGAAATGAATCTTAACACACCAGACTATGTTTACTCGTCTGTTTGTTTGGCTGAATTTGATTCTGTGGAATTAAATTCAGTATTTATCTGACTATGGGAAGTTAGATATATAATTTTCATTTTTTTTAAATGAATCTTATCACACCAGACCATGTTTACTTGTCTGGTTGTTTGTTTGCATTTGATTCTGAGGAATAAAATGAAGTATTTATCGAACTATGAGAAGTTAGATATACAGGGGCTCTTGGGATAAAAATTTCTCGAGTAAGAGCACGTGTTTACCTCTCTTCCTCTGAGGAGGTTGAGGCGGTCAGCAGGGGCTGCTGGGCGGGAGCAATCCCAACCTACCGTGTTCCAGCTCCTCATTCTGGGGGCGTCACTTCTCGTACTC
>NW_015544183.1:446175-452988 GCF_001515605.1 Sinocyclocheilus anshuiensis | reverse complement strand
GCATCCTGGCCAAATTTGCCCATTGGCCTCTGATCATCATGGCCTCCTAACAATCCCCATATCTGCTGATTGGCTTCATCACTCTGTCTCCTCTCCAACAGTAAGCTGGTGTGTGGTGGGCGTTCTGGCGCACTATGGCTGCCGTCGCACACTGGTGGTGGATGAGGAGATCCCCCTGACAATGTAAAGCGCTTTGAGTGCCTAGAAAAGCACTGTATAAATGTAATGAATTATTATTATTATTATTATTATTATGCAGTCCTCAAGTTGGGGGGTATAAACATGGACCAAGGTACTTATTGTGTAATTGATGGTAAGTGCCATTGCAGTTAACTTCCCTTATTTTTAACGACACTAATTCTCTTAACTAATTGGTCCTATAGGGACTTTTGATGACGTACATTCCTAATAATTATGTGTGTAGACAGAAATCCCTATTGGACCAATTAGTTAAGAGAATCCGTGTCGTTAAAGATAAGGCAAGTTAACTGCAATGGCACCTACCATCAATTACTCAATAAGTACCTTAGTCCATGTTTATACCCCCCCAACTTGAGTACCGCATAACTTATTCTGTACATTAACTAATAGGTACATACACCAGTACGTACATAGGAAGTATATGGAAATAGGACTGTAAAATAAAGTGCACCATTTTACATAAATATTACACAGGAATTACCAGTTCTTCAAACTTTGTAAGCACTGTTGTGGAGAGCAATTTAGCATTAACAGTCCTACACAAGCAATTGAAAAATAGTCCTCTTTTTATTAGGTAAGGTTAGGACTTACCAAGTGTACCGTATATACCAAGTACAGTATGTGTCTTGTTTGTTACCACATAATACCACATTTTTCCGTAGATGCTACACATTTACCATGTACATATCATTAGTATGTACAGTTATGTGTCTTATTAATTACCATATACGGATACTGTAAGGATGTGCCTGTTTGTACCCACTTGTCCGTAAGTACTACATATTTACCATGTATATACATTAGTAAGTACATTAAAATATCTAATTAGTTACCATGTACGGCACTACCTGTAAGTACCCACACTTGTCTGTATGTACAAACAAATTACCATGCATGTACGACTGTTAAGTACAGTCGTGTTTCTTATTTTTTACCATGTACATACACTTCAGGTAAGTACCTTGTGTTACCACTCATTTGCCTGTAAGTACAAGATATTTGCTATGTATGTACCAGGGAAGTACACATACTGTAAAATAAAGTGCTACCACTATGACTGTATAACTACAATAGTTTGTTAATAAATTTGGGGTTACTTCAGGATAACTGGGACATTTTTTCCTAGTCATCTCAACGACAAAAAGTGAAGGTAAGACATTTACCTGAATTCACCCCTATAAGTGCTTTATTACTGCGTACTTATTATAAAATGTCACAAAAAATAACACTCTCTGTCTCTATGAACATGTGTGTTTATTATAAGTGTGTAAAGGGAATGTTGGGAATGTTTGTACATGTGTGTATGTTTGTAGATCTTACCTTCTTTTTGTCCCTCATGGATCTCACCATGCTCACCATGATCTTACATCCTGTCTCTGCCTCCAGCTGTTTGGCTGTAAGCCCCCGCGGGCCCAAGATCCGGCCCACAAAATTAAACTGCAACACACAAACACACACATCTCACTCACTGCATCTGCGTCTGGATGGAGCAGTATAATACATATACGCTTTAGCATTTGACAAGTCACAGTTTGCATCAATAATACTATAAAATTTACATTTCATGTTACTTTCGAATTTCTTCACTATAGTGTAAAGTATCAGGTTATTATGTAGCATTATTATGCAGGGGGCATTACACATATTATTCTTAAGTTTGAAGTTATTAATAACGTAATTCCTCATTTCTAAAGCACGCACGCACACACGCACACACACACACACACACACACACACACACACACACACACACACACACACACACACACACTCCTACTTTGGCTCCTGGATGCTTATCACACTCAGTACAAGAATTATAATTACCATTTTTAAGCCCTTCTTAGTCTTGCACCACAATATTTAGTTGATCTGAATCATGCTCATTCTCCTGCTTTCTACTCTTAGGCCTTCTGGAGACAGTTTATTAACACTCTCTGAAAAAGGTACAAAAGCTGTCATTGGGGCTGTAACTAAACTTACTAAAATGTACCATTTAGGTACTAATATGTATACTTTAGGTAGTAATATATACTTTTAAGGTACTAATATGCTCCTTTTTTTCGGAGAGTGAATGTTCCTTCATTGGATGGATGGTCTTTCAGTGTCTTGACCCCTACAGTACATACTGGAAATCTCTCCCCCAGCATCTCAGTGAAACTGTATCTCAACCACCTTCAGAACGCAATTGAAAACGCATCTGTTTACTCTGGGTTATTGAAATGTTTATGCATTGTCCTTGGGTACGTGAAAAGTTATATATACCAAGTACAGTATGTGTCTTGTTTGTTACCACATAATACCACATTTTTCCGTAGATGCTACACATTTACCATGTACATATCATTAGTATGTACAGTTATGTGTCTTATTAATTACCATATACGGATACTGTAAGGATGTGCCTGTTTGTACCCACTTGTCCGTAAGTACTACATATTTACCATGTATATACATTAGTAAGTACAGTAAAGTATCTAATTAGTTACCATGTACGGGCACTACCTGTAAGTACCCACACTTGTCTGTATGTACAAACAAATTACCATGCATGTACGACTGTTAAGTACAGTCGTGTTTCTTATTTTTTACCATGTACATACACTTCAGGTAAGTACCTTGTGTTACCACTCATTTGCCTGTAAGTACAAGATATTTGCTATGTATGTACCAGGGAAGTACACATACTGTAAAATAAAGTGCTACCACTATGACTGTATAACTACAATAGTTTGTTAATAAATTTGGGGTTACTTCAGGATAACTGGGACATTTTTTCCTAGTCATCTCAACGACAAAAAGTGAAGGTAAGACATTTACCTGAATTCACCCCTATAAGTGCTTTATTACTGCGTACTTATTATAAAATGTCACAAAAAATAACACTCTCTGTCTCTATGAACATGTGTGTTTATTATAAGTGTGTAAGTATGTGTTAGGGAATGTTTGTACATGTGTGTATGTTTGTAGATCTTACCTTCTTTTTGTCCCTCATGGAGCCTTTCCCTCTCACCATGATCTTACATCCTGTCTCTGCCTCCAGCTGTTTGGCTGTAAGCCCCCGCGGGCCCAAGATCCGGCCCACAAAATTAAACTGCAACACACAAACACACACATCTCACTCACTGCATCTGCGTCTGGATGGAGCAGTATAATACATATACGCTTTAGCATTTGACAAGTCACAGTTTGCATCAATAATACTATAAAATTTACATTTCATGTTACTTTCGAATTTCTTCACTATAGTGTAAAGTATCAGGTTATTATGTAGCATTATTATGCAGGGGGCATTACACATATTATTCTTAAGTTTGAAGTTATTAATAACGTAATTCCTCATTTCTATATATATACCTGTATATAATGAATAATGATGTTTTATAATAATATAATAGTTTTTTTATATAGAATATATTTTAAATTATAAAATATATTTTAATAGATTTTACAATGTTTTTATGTTAGATTATTACAGACTACCATTATGCTTGATTTTCATTTCAAGTAGATTTTCATTTCAAGTAGTGATAAATTCAAAGTTTGCCAAGCTTAATTTAGTGCTTCATCAAAAATCACTTCATTATTGCACATTAATCACCTCTCACTTCTGAGACCGTAAATTCTGATATGGCTACAGGCCAATACTGTGTCTGCACTGAATATATGTACATAAAACGCAATGTTTTGTGTTCATTTCTAACCCTGGCTAAGTTCAAAAGTGATCACGGACATGCGAGTTAGGTGATGGAATTCAGCAGAATTGTGTGAATGAAATTCCCTGGGAGGTACTTTATTTGAGCAGGCTGCCTAAGTGTTATCGTGGAGCTCATCAGCCCGGGACTCAGACAATGTGCAGAGAGCAGCAGCCGATAGCCTGCTATATGCCCGCGCCTCCTCTAGGCCTTCACTGATAAGATAAGAGCCACCAATTGTTCACCTAATCGATCAGGTATCAGCACTGACCCGACGGCTGTCGGTCAAAGGCTCTGGCCCGGTCTGTAGCCTGTCGTGCTGGAGAACTGACATGCAAATGTGAATGAGTTTGTGTTACAGTTACAATAACGTTGCGTTACAGTTACAATATCAGACCAACTCTGAATACACTATTATTAAAAAGTTTGGGGTCGGTTAGATTTTTTTTATATTTTTGAAATAATTGTCTCATGCTCACCAAGGCTGCATTTCTTTTTAAAATAAATGTAAATAAATAAAATAAATAAATGTCAAAACTGTTACAGTAACAAGCAGTAATAATGTTAAATAACTGTTCTATTTGAATATATTTTCAAATGTAATTTATTCATGTGATGCAAAGCTGAATTTTCAGCATCATGCTGTCTGAAATTAGTCAAGAAGTGACGTTTGTGTGAGGAATTGGATGGGGATGTTCATTTCACAAACATGACAATAAAGGTCGTTCTGTAGGGCTTTTTAACAGTGGAGATTACATTACAAAATAGCAACATTTGATTACCATGCTGTATTTTTGTATTAAAAAATACAGTAAAAATACAGTAAAAATGAGAAATATTATTACAATTGAAAATAAGGGTTTTCTATGTGAATAAATGCTAAAATGTATATATATTTTTTGTTGCTGTAATCAAAGCTGCATTTTCAGCGTCATTACTCCAGTCTTCAGTGTAAGAAATCTTTCAGAAAGCACTCTAATCAACCTGCTCAAGAAACTTTTCTGATTATTATCAATGTTTAAAACAGTTGTGCTGCTTAATATGTTTGTGAAAACTGTAAATTTTTTTCCCCGAGATTCTTTGATGAATAGAAAGTTCAGAAGAACAGCATTTTTTTTAAAACAGAAATATTCTGTAACATTATAAATGTCTTTATGTAACTTTTGATAGATTTAATGCTTAATTGCTGAATAAAAGTATTAATTTCTTTAAAAAAATACTGATTGACTTTTCAAAGTAATGCATTACATATGTCAGTACAGTAAGCACATTAAATAATATTAACTCTGATAATATGGTTTAAATAAAAAAAAGTAACAATATTTGACCTGTTACTTCAGATTATGTAACATGCAACTCAATAACCCCAGAACACAACCCACAATTATTTCTGCATACTTCATCATCTTGTGCATTGTATGAAACTGTACAGTCATGTGATCACTATTTTTTATCTTTCTTTATTTATTCTATAGATTTTAGGAAATTTGCATGTTGCATCTCTTTCTTTTCTTTAGGGAACTCCATTCTAATACAGTCAGTGTGATGTGCAGCAGCGGTTTGTTTTGGAGGCATGCAGCCTTGCGTTCTTAAAAATCCCATTTTACACTACAGGCCTCCTGCTCTAATCAATAAGCCTTCGGGGCCCGCTTTATCAATGTGTTTGGTATTCTGATGTTACGCTCTTTTCACATGTCTGACTCCATGCATAATCGACTACTGGTAAAACATCGTCACTGAGTATGTGTTTGTGCAGTTTTTATTTTTTTATTCTGGCACCCTTCATCCCTGTCCAAGAGCCTTGCAGATATGAATGGAAAAAAAAGCAATTAAATTTTACTTGGAGGCACAAAGCACAAGGGCGTGCATTACATTTGTATGCGTGTGTGTTCACCCTTCAAATAAAAGTTGTGTGTGTTTATTTCTGCATGTACATAAAAAAGACTGTCACTCCATCTTTTTTTAATTAATAAACCTATTAAAATATGCATATGGCACTTTTTACATGCGAATAAATCATTTTTATATTAAAGTGTCTAATGTCTAAGAACACAGTCAAGATTAAAAGCTGTCATTTCCACTGTACATTCATGTTTGCATATATGAGTGACATGCATCCATACAGTTCTGACGCTCCTATATGCAGCGGCTTCCTACTTTCCACTACCTTGAAAAGTAAAACTTCTTCAAATATCAAATATTCTAGTGTCATGAAATAAAGATCTGATCTTGATCAATCTTCTATGTGGTTTTGACCATGTGTGATGGAATTTGTGTGGAATTTGGTATATAATGGTAATGTCATTTTGGAAAAAAGTGGGACGACTTTCCTGCTTTAACACTTATAAAATAAAATGTATTTATGATAGTAACTTTGCTTTTACTTCCTATTTCAGTTTGAGATGTGAAGAAATTACCATTGCCAATCACAGAAGAGGCAATGGAAGCTGAGCCTCCTGTAAAATGAACATAATTAAAATTATCATGAATAATCACTTTACTTATTAATGTGAATGCAATGCAATTAATGTATAATATATATATATATATATATATATATATATATATTTCTTTCATGCACAGTCAAACCCAGGTTTAAGTCACTGCACAAGTGCCAGAGAAAGTTAACAAGATACTCTGATTAGTAAAATAACCATTTAGAATTGCTATTCAAATGATGCAATATAATTTATTTCCATCCAAAATGCTTGCACAACATGGAGAATAAATGTAATTTGCACAATATTCTCAAAAAAAAAAAAAAAAAAAATATATATATAACTTCTAGTGTTGGTTGGTTCTTGTAAAAATTTAAGAAGGAACTATTTACATCAGAATTAGAGAGTCTGCTGTTCTTTGAGTCTGGATGTCTCAGCAGTAGAAATATGAGACATTTTCACATGAAATATAAATGTCGCAG
>NW_015544183.1:442438-445975 GCF_001515605.1 Sinocyclocheilus anshuiensis | reverse complement strand
ATATAATTATCAGAAGTAAATCAGTATCAGTATCACTAGTGTGTTATTAGGCCTGTTTGTGGTTAATGCAACAGGTAAAGAGAGACTTTAGTTAAAATATCAGTTTTAAAACACTGAATAAAAGGGTCACATGTAAATATGCCATAACAAGGATGTATTACAAGATGATACAGTCCTTGCAGGTTACTTGATATTTATATACATATGAGCCTGCCTGGAAAACACCCTCATAGACCGGAAATAACAAGCCCTTTCAGAAACCAAGCCAGCGCAAAGGTCATGTATGTTCAGAGCCGCTGTCGCTACGTGATGGAAAACTGCTCGGTATACCAAATCAAAGTCTTTTCTTCAGGCCTGCACAGGCGAATTTCCAAGGTGCCCTTGAGAATGAGTAATCAGTGCAAGGGACTCCAGAAGGAACGGCTTCACTCCGAAAGCAGCAGGCGCAAATTATACATCCGCGGTCTCCCTGCTGTATTCACACATCTACTGGGATTACACACAAAGCTCTCCGTAGCGGCTCACAGACGGTCGGATGACCTCCGCTCTCCGTCTGGATTATGTGACGCTGGGGCCTGGTGAGAGCACTTGAAAACAGACACATACGGACTGATCTGAAAAAACTCGCTTTTACTCAGCTGTTGGGTTTCAGAGATGCTGGCGAGTATCCCCTGATGGGAAAAATCTGCTGCAGTGTCCTTCACATATAGTGATTTGAGCTTGGACTGCATATGAATCTATAAAATCTCATAAGACTTATCCAACATCTCTAATCTTTTAAACTTTTAATGATGAATTCAATGGGTTCATTAGTGGATACCCATCAAGTCAATATATCATCTAATTCTGAAGCTATTCAGA
Source organism: Sinocyclocheilus anshuiensis (assembly GCF_001515605.1). Classification (NCBI taxonomy): domain Eukaryota; kingdom Metazoa; phylum Chordata; class Actinopteri; order Cypriniformes; family Cyprinidae; genus Sinocyclocheilus; species Sinocyclocheilus anshuiensis. Next base: position 445,114 of record NW_015544183.1, on the reverse strand, counting down.
AAGATGACATTAAACAGTATTCGCATCACATTTAATTGTTGACACAGTGACATATATTGAAATGTAATAGTATCCACCCACTTTTTCACTGGTATTTAATATCTTGGTTTCGGGAATATTTAATGTTTTTATAAAATGCAAAAAAACTACAAAAGTGACTCATTCCATAAAGCATTGCAAATTACATAATTAAATAAAAAATGAATACTTTTATTCAGCAAGGATGCTGTATATGTAATTTATTCCTGTGATGGCAAAGCTGAATTTTCAGCAACCATGAGAACATTTTTTTTTTTTGTCGAAACCATGACACACCATTCAAAAGTTTTGGGTAAGATTAAAAAAAATAAGAACACATTTTAAAATACTTATTTCAAATAAATGCTGTTCTTTTGAACTTTCTATGCATCAAAGCATCCTGAAATAAATGTATCATGCTTTTCACAAAATAAATAAATAAATAAAGCAGCACAAACGTTTTCTACACTGATAATAATCAAAAATCTTTCTTGAGCAGCAAATCAGCATATTAGAATGATTCTTGAAGGATCATGTGACACTGAAGACTGGAGTAATGATGCTGAAAATTCAGCATTACATCAGAAGAATAAATTACATTTTAACATATATTCAAATAGAAAAAAGTTTTAAAAAGTTTTAAATTTTAAATTGAAATAATATTTCACAATATATAATAATTTGTATATAATAATTTGTATCAAATAAATGCAGCCTTGGTGAGCATAAGAGACTTAATAAAAAATAATAATAATAAAAATAAAACATTATAAAATCTTTTAAATGGTAGTTTTGCATTCATAAGTTCAAATACACCCTCCAGAATCTACAAAATGTTCATGGAATTCCATTAACATTAACATTTTTTAAAATATAAAATTTAAACATCAATTAAATATGTTTCAGGTTTATATGTTATCAATTCGAGAAGATGAATGGAATTTTGCCTGGAACCCTTTTTGTGCTCTATATTCAGTGAGAAATAATGTAATAAAGTAAGATGGACCAGAAATTTATTCAACTGGATTTGACTGAAGAGGGTGAAAAGGGTGTTGATTTTAATGTTATTTTCTCAAAAAAGATGAATCATCCCGAATAAGATCAGGGACATTTCTTAAGAAAGTAAATGGGGTCAATTTGGATTTCATGTTGACTGTAGGATGCTTTGAGAATACAAACATTTGATTCTGAAACCTTAAACTCCCATTTCACAAACATTGCTGCTGTATATCCCATCAGTCTGTCTCCCAAAAAAAGACAAAAAACAGGAAGTGTTTTTCCCACACACAGACTCTACGTCTTCTCAAGCACAGCGCACACCAAAAGCGTAAGTGACAGCAGCGTCTCGCCTACCTGAATGGATGCAACACTTCCCCACCTCTCAACTCACCGGCTGTCACTCGAAGCTCTCCTATCAAACGCACACAATCTCACTCTCTTGTACCTGCGCCTTTTGTGTGGGCCTGCTCCTGCTGTGCGTCTCACAAAGCTCCTTTGATGCTTTGATGAATGTCTGCATGCAAGTGTGTGAAGAGGGCTGTGCGAGTGTATAAGTGTGTTGTTGTAGAGAGTGACGAGAAGAAAAGATGAATTAAATTTTCATCTTCCTCGCTGTCAGGTGATGTCAGGGCAATGGATGGAGGCCGATGCGCGTAACATTTGTTTGCGTGAATAGGTTAGCGTGAGATGTGTCTTTTTGTGTGGGAGGTGCTGTCGGGGTGATGCTGTACAGAAGTGAAGACACATAGGCCAGTGTGAACTAACTAAAGCATACTCGCCTACCTGAATGGATGCAACACTTCCCCACCTCTCAACTCACCGGCTGTCACTCGAAGCTCTCCTATCAAACGCACACAATCTCACTCTCTTGTACCTGCGCCTTTTGTGTGGGCCTGCTCCTGCTGTGCGTCTCACAAAGCTCCTTTGATGCTTTGATGAATGTCTGCATGCAAGTGTGTGAAGAGGGCTGTGCGAGTGTATAAGTGTGTTGTTGTAGAGAGTGACGAGAAGAAAAGATGAATTAAATTTTCATCTTCCTCGCTGTCAGGTGATGTCAGGGCAATGGATGGAGGCCGATGCGCGTAACATTTGTTTTGTGTGAATAGGTTAGCGTGAGATGTGTCTTTTTGTGTGGGAGGTGCTGTCGGGGTGATGCTGTACAGAAGTGAAGACACATAGGCCAGTGTGACCTAACTAAAGCATATGTGACCTCTTAAAAATAAAGGCTAAAATCTTAAAATGTTCTTCACATGAAGAAAAAGCATGGCTCCTTTGAGAACTGTGCACTGAAAGGTACTTTCAGGAAACCATAATGGTTCTTCACTCTTAGAAATAACAACGTGATCTCATGACTACACGATTTTAGCCCGATTTTGCCATGATTTGCTTGACGTAGGGTGTCATGGGGATTCGTAAACGACAATGGGCATCGGGACACAAGATTCCATCGTTTCAGCACGTGTAGTGTGTCATACTGGACGACAACCAATTCCGCGTCTGCGATGCTTCACGACAGAAAGACTAGCATGTTTAATTTTTTTTCCGTCGTCCACGACGAGTTCTGTCACATTGGTGACGTTGACCAACAGCAGCACAGAAGCTCTTTCATACACGGTTTCCAACATGGGCAAACGAAAGAGGGACTACCACGACAGAACA
>NW_015544183.1:437848-440955 GCF_001515605.1 Sinocyclocheilus anshuiensis | reverse complement strand
AAAATCGTGTAATCTGACACAGTGACTATCGTGACGAACAAAAATATCGTGTAGTCTGAACCCGGCATAAACGTACAAATACTAACGTATTTTCAGCATTTAAACGTACAAAACTGACGTATTGACGACATCTAAAAATGAATCATTATGAAATTGCGGCATTAATTTTATTATAGTTTTTTAGTTGTCATATCAATGGCATTATGTTTTCAATTGCATTATTAAATTGTTTACTCGTTTACTTAATATGAAATAACATTTCGTTCTGTTCTGTTAGATTTCTGCTGCCAGCTCGTTTCCAAGAATAGGCCAACATAATGTTAAACAAGACTTCGCTTTAAACCCTTAAAATAAATAACATTTCTGCAATCGTTTAACCATTCATGTAATATTTACTTTGTTTGCCATGGGCCTCCACAAACTGGCGTTTTCTCTGACATGCTGTGACTGACAATCGAACCATAAAATACACCAAAAATGCAACATAATTACGAAATGAAACAATTTTATTCGTGCGCTGTAATCCAAATCTTCAGAATCCATACGACTGCGAGGAACAGAACCAAATTCAAGCCTTTATTCGGCGATCTTCATTCTCCATCTCGAGCAGCGAGTCTAGCCAGCGACTGTAAGCATCAAAGCCCACGCTGACTGACACGCTCTTTACAAATTCAAATGTTGCCGCTTCAAGCGACAGGTTTTACGGCAGGATAATCGAACGCTCATTGGCTCTCGCCTGCATTCGTCACAGATTGCGACAAGCCGTGTTTCTGGTGAGGTGTGTTTGAATGATGCACGCGCGCCTTCACGGAGTGGATCGGCAAAATAATCTGGATAATATTTTCAGCGATTAACAACATATATTCTGCTCTGCACCTCACAAACCTACTGTATTCCACCAGAGAGGACTGTGGCTGCAACGAATCGTCATTTGGATTACTTTTGGTACTGCTTTTGACATTTTTGCAATAAATAAATGATTGTAATTGCATTTACCTGTCTGTCATGTTTTTCTTATACTGTACAGAAATAGTTATGTTTAGTTTTAGAGGTAGGAGTGGGATTAGTGATTATAAAAATATTTTTAGTGCTATATTGTTACTAAAATGGTTATTTTCCTGTATATTTCGGTCAATTGTATTTTATATCCTTTTATATTCGCTATAAAATGGGTAGGTTTAGGTTTGGGGGTAGGTTAAGGGGTCTAAAAATCGAAATCGCTTATTTATAAAATGATAAAAAAAACATTGATACGAATATATTAATGATATAAAACATACGTAAATATTTTACGTTTTTTAGCTAAAAATACGTAGCGATTTGTACATTTTAAATGTTGAAATACGTCTAAATTGTATGTTTTAGCATCAATAAAAACGTACAAAAATGTACATTTTGTGCTTGAAAATTTTACGTATTAATACCTATGTATAAACAATGAGACCAGGCTGGAAATAAAGATTTAAAAGGTGTTTTTTTTTTTCACAGTGATGCGATTGAAGAACCTTTTTTGGTTCTTCAGAGAACCTTTCAGTGAAAAGTTCTTAAAAGAACCAACATTTTATTAATCGAAATAACCCTTTTCCACTATAAAGAACCTTTTGTCCATTGGAAAGGTTTTGTGGATGTTACAGGTTCTTCATGGAACCATGCCAATAAAGAATCTTTATTTTTAAGAGTGTTCTATGGTATCACTGTGAAAACCCCCCTGGAGACTTTATCTTTAAAATATTATTGTACACTCAAAGTTATTTTTTGGCATTGATGGTTTCATGAAGATCCTTCAACATCTTCATTGCACAAAAGGTTCTTTATAATGGAAAAAGTTTCCTTAGATCATTAAAATGGTTCTTTTAAGAACAGTTCACTGAAAGGTTCTCTTGGGAACCCAAAATGTTTCTTCAGTGGCATCGCTGTGAAAACCCCCTTCTGGAGGCTTCATCTGTGCATGGTGTCCATTAAACCATTTCTGTGGGTCTGTTGAGTGATCAGGGTGGCAGCTGCGTCCTCAGTTGGGTCTCGGTCAAAATTCCTTTCTAAATCCCACATAACCCTTCTCAGCACATGCTGGACCACAGGACCGAAGACAGTTTGTATGGTGACCATCTTGGTAAAGCGAAATGCTGTACACTTATGACAGGAACAGTCTGTCTTGGGTTAAAGGGAGTAAGTCTACCCAACTGGCATTCATTCTTGTATGAATTGTGACCAATCACAATGAGTTTTAGTGAATAACAGCTTAGATTTTGGTCTGTTCCTCACACAAATGTATCATATGACCAGTGTTGGGAAGGTTATTTTGGAAATGTAATAGGTTACAGATTACAAGTTACCCTATTTAAAATGTAATAGTAGTTTAAATTTTTCAATTACTTTATTAAAGTAATGTAACTGATTACTTTTGATTACTTTTTGATTACTTTGCTACATTTCTAATGAATGTTTATTTACAACTGTTAATAATTTTCAAACATTTACACCATGCAGGGTTAACCTTACAGTAGTGCTCAACACTCAGACTTTCAAAATCCTTCATCACTTGAATTAAGATGAACAAATTTGAACACATCCACCACAAAATCAGACTTTAGTACCGCCTTTTACTTTGAGATTGATCTGAAGTTCAATACAGATTTAAAATAATAAGAAATAGTATACTGATACTGTTTTTGAAACCAAATCTTTGCATAACTACAGGAAACCACTGAATACACCTAAATTCGTTTATGTCTGCGCAAATCATTTTACTCCAGACTGCTTTCTGAACGAGGGACAAGCCAGGTTTTGTAAAAAGTTAAAATTCAAGTATAGATCAGTACCCCGTGTTCGTGATCCAGCTGCACCTCCGGAAGAAGTAAGTCTGACACTTTATATTTTTTATGATTATTTGCAAATCCCCTTTGCTCTTCAACGGAAGAAAGGGGCGGGTGGGCAGAGCTCATTAGCATTTAAAGGGACATGCCCCAAAATGAGTCGCTGTGAACAGAGCAAGTTAAAATGGGTGTTGTTTTACATGACCACTGAGGAATGTTAACCAAAGTATGTTGCAGACCGTTCATGAAGACCCTAAAGAATCATACCAACTTGTGGAAGATCAATGTCCCCTT
>NW_015544183.1:424687-435210 GCF_001515605.1 Sinocyclocheilus anshuiensis | reverse complement strand
TATTTTATTAGCTATGATACTGTTTTTGGAATCAAATTTTTACATAGCTATGACAGTAAACACTGGAATCTAACAATGCCTTGGAAAAAACAGTTAATCTTTAAAAAAATTAAGCATAGCTATGCATAAACCCATATAGGAAATAAAAGAGTTATCGAATAAGCATGTTCTAAACTCATGAAACATTGGTGTTTCATACTTTAGAGCAGTCACTGCAATTTATGAAATAAATCAATTAAATATGTATGTGGGAGTGTGTGTGAAAAAAGCAGATGTAACCCCCTTTGTAATCCTTAACATTTTAATAAGTAACTGTAATTTAATTACACATTTTTTCTCAGTAACTGTAACTGATTACAATTACTTTTATTTTGTAATTAAATTACGTAATTCCGTTACATGTAACTAGTTACTCCCCAACACTGCATATGACTTCAGAAGACTTAGAATATAGCGTAGAGTCATATGGGATAATTTTATGATACTTCCATGCTGCTTCTTTCTTCTTTCTGATGTTTCAGAGAGCCAGGTTATCATATGCTTTCATGGAATGAAACTTCTTAAAAATATTTTCTTTTGTGTTTCATTGAAGAAAAAAAAGTCAGTTTTGGAACAATATGAGGATAAATAAATGGTGACTTAAAGGGATAGTTCACCCAAAAATAAAATTCTGTTATAATTTACTTCTGCTCATTTTGTTCCAAACCCACTTTTGTACAAAAAATATTATAATGAAACCACCAGTGCACCAAAGACCATTCCAACAAAACTTTGATTGTTCAAAAAGTTTCTGAAGAGATCTCAACAATCTCTCAAACTGTGCTCATATTTACTGCAATTAAAAGACAGATTTCAATATGAACTCCAACATGCGCCATGCACCATGCTATCAAATTCATTTGACAGCTCTATATTCTGTCAACAGTTTCATTCATTTTATGTCTACTGAAGAAAACAGAAACATCTGTGCCAAAGTTGACACTTGAAACTGAGAACTCCATGAAGTCTCCTCTAGATTCAGTTACAGCCCAAACCACAACAGCAGACCAAAATCCACACCATTTCGAAACTTAAAACTTTATAAGCTGACTGAATGTTTCAAGCCATTCATAAATTTAAACATGACTGGTAGCAATAATAATATCACCGGGCCTTTTCCACACTAAAAATTCCCTTTATCTGGAAGTATGTGAAAAAGCAATGGCTAAAGACAGCTTGACTTATCTGCCTCATCGGCGTACACCTTACCTCAGCTCTTTAGTGCTTCGGCACCCAAAACAAAAGCCACATAAAAAAGCACTGGGCTTTAATGGAATCTCTAATATCTGCTGTTCAAGGCTGGGGCCTATTTACTCATTCTGCACAGTGGAGATTAAGTGTGTTTTCCATCAACTACAATAAAATAGGCAGCGGGGACGTAATTAGGGCCGTTTAAGACAGAGCGCATGCGAGTCTGCCAGAGACTGGGAGTGATGGCATTATCTCATGAAGATAAACGAGTCGGGTCTGGTAATAGGCAAATTAATTATTGCATGGCTTCTAATAGCACTGCGCTCTGATTCCCTGCTGCAGGATGTATTTTGTTTTCATTATTGTGTAGGACAAGAGGAGGGGAAGGAGGGTGCATCTATCCTCCGAGAGGTGGGGGAATCGTGGAGAGGAAGAGAGACGTCTAACCGCGTGTATGTCTCCATATCTACAACACTTGATCTCAAATGTTTTATCACTTCTTCCTGTGCTGATGATCCATGAGTGGTATTGATTGGCCGATTCCCTTGTGGTTGTCTAATTTCACTCTGTTATTGTGTGTGTGTGTTCAGTTTATGTCCACCAGGGTTTATGGAAGCAGAGTCCAAATTACTTAGACATTGCATTGTATGCAATATACCTGCTACCAGCATTAAAGTAATTCTGTATGGGTATGAAAAATCTGTCATCATTTTCTCATCCGAATGTCATTACAAATCCGTATGACTTTTTTCCTTCTTCTGCAGAACACAAAAGCTAGTAGTTCTTTTCCATGTAATTACAATGAACGAAGCATTCAAGCTTTAAAAAAGGATGGAAAAGCACCATAAATGTATCATTTAAATAGTTCATATGACTAGTGGGCTGTTTGCCAAGTCTTCGGAAACCACACGATAGCTTTTCTTACAAGTTAAGAAAGAGGCTTGAGAACGAAACCAAAGAAAGAGACTTAAGTAAAAGAAAGAGAGACTCTAAAAAAAGAGACTTAAAAATAGAAAGAAGTAAAATAAATCTCTTTCCTGATTTTTCTGTCTTCTGGGATATATTGATTATGAAATATTACAATATATATATCAGTGATTCCTAACCAGGGGTATGTGTATCTCCGAAAGAGTTTTACTATTTTCAAATTTATAAAGCAAAAGTAATTAAATAATATTAGTACTAGATCAAGAGTGGATTAAAAGTGTTTAAAGAAAAAATAAAACCTAGCAAAAATCTATTTTAATACACGTCAAGTTCTTACTGTTTGTATTCATGTTGGTGCCATACTGTATGTTTTTGAAAAATCATATCATGTGGAAAAAAATATGTTGCAACCATCAATAAAAAATTTGTTAAAAAATAGATACAATGAATTTATATTAATTAAAACATTTTTTAACTGCTTTTTTTTCATCCAGCAACAGCAAAAAAGTATACGCGGAATTACTCAATAAATTAATAATTAAAATAAAAGATCAATGAGGCTTTTTTCATTATTATTTCAGGTCAACTGTAACATCCTCAATTTAAAGTAGTAAAATAAAAATTAAAAAAAATTCAAAGTTCCATCAAAGAAACTGTAATTCAATGAATTTTAAGTATGAATTTGATGTCTTTTTTTGTGAATTACTGAATAAATATGTGGGTACATAAAGACTAATCTTTTACACTTACAGTTGTGGTCAAAATGTTACATACACTTTGCAGCATCTGCAAAATGTTAATTATTTTACCAAAATAAAAGGGATCCTACAAAATGCTATTATTTTTTATTTAGTACTGACCTGAATAAGATATTTCACATAAAAGATGTTTACATATTTTGAAATCCATCTTTCCACACTGAGGACAACTGAGAGACTCATACGCAACTATTACAAAAAGTTCAAACGCTCACTGATGCTCCAGAATGAAAAAAATGATGCATTAAGAGCCTGGAGGTCAAATATTTTGAACAGAATGAAGATGTGTGCATTTTTCATATTTTGCCTAAATATATATATATTTTTTCCATTAAGTTCTGCCCTTTCAGAAGCTACAGAAGATACTTACATGTTTCCCAGATTTCAAATTCAAATTCAAAAGGTTTTCACCTCCAGGCTCTTAATACATCGTGTTTTCTTCTGGAGCATCAGTAACCGTTTGAAATTTTTGTAATAATTGCATTTAAGTATCTCAGTTTTGTCCTCAGTCTGAAAAGATGGATCTCAAAATCACAGTCATTGTTGGAAAGGGTTCAAATACACCTGAATAAGATATTTCACATAAAAGATGTTTACATATTTTGAAATCCATCTTTCCACACTGAGGACAACTGAGAGACTCATACGCAACTATTACAAAAAGTTCAAACGCTCACTGATGCTCCAGAATGAAAAAAATGATGCATTAAGAGCCTGGAGGTCAAATATTTTGAACAGAATGAAGATGTGTGCATTTTTCATATTTTGCCTAAATATATATATATTTTTTCCATTAAGTTCTGCCCTTTCAGAAGCTACAGAAGATACTTACATGTTTCCCAGATTTCAAATTCAAATTCAAAAGGTTTTCACCTCCAGGCTCTTAATACATCGTGTTTTCTTCTGGAGCATCAGTAACAGTTTGAAATTTTTGTAATAATTGCATTTAAGTATCTCAGTTTTGTCCTCAGTGTGAAAAGATGGATCTCAAAATCACAGTCATTGTTGGAAAGGGTTCAAATACACAAAAGATGCTGGGAAACCAAAGAATTTGTGGGTCCTGAAGGATTTTTCTGAAGAACAGCAGGTAGTTTAACTGTTCAGGACAAACAAGGGACTCATGAACAACTATCACAAAAAAAAAAATCCAACAACAAAAAAAAAAAACAGACGTGGATCATCCAGGTAACAAAACAGTATTAAGAATCAAGCATATGTAAACATTTGAACGGGGTCATTTTTTATAAATTCAACTATTTTTTTTTCTTGTGGACTATATGTCAACATCTTTTATGTGAAATATCTTATTCAGGTCAGAACTGAATAAAAAATAACATGCATTTTGTATGATCTCTCTTATCTTGGTAAAATAATTACACTAAAAAATGCTGGGTTAAATATAACCCAGCGCTGGGTTAAAAAGGGACAAACCCAGCTATTGGGTTGTTTTGACCCAGCGGTTGGGTTCAAAACATCCCAACTGCTTGGTCAAAACAACCCAATAGCTGGGTTTGTCCCTTTTTAACCCAGCGCTGGGTTATATTTAACCCAGCATTTTTTAGAGTGTAACATTTTTTCAGATACTGCAAAGTGTATGTAAACTTTTGACCACAACTGTATAACAGTTAATCCTATTTTCTTCTCATTACCTGTCACAAAGCACTTACAAATGCAGTTATAAAACAGTTAAAAAGACAAGTTACAACATAGTTGTACAACTTAGCCTAATTTTAATGTAATGGGACACTAAGTTACAACTTAACCCAATATAAAGTACTTTTTTGCCCTGCATCATTAAACGTAACTCTACATACAAGCTAAATATTTCTGGACACCTCTGACCCTGAGTAATGATTGGAATAAAACAGCAGCATTTTAATCAATAGACTCACATTTTACCTGTTATTTAGACATACACAATGAGTAACTTACACTGCATTCAAGGTATTTTATCAGTTCTTGCTTTCCCTGAGAATAGAACCTAAGACTGTGGCATTGTTAGTATATGTTCAACTGTTTTAGCTACAGGAAATCCTGATAAGTTACAAACTAACTAGCAGTTACTAGGAATCTAGTGTGGACTTTATGTTCCAATTTATGTAAGAACTTAGGAACGACTGATGCAACCCTACCCTGCAGTGATGAAATAATATGGAAACCTTTCCTATGTTTTATAGACGAATAATCTTACATACTGTGTGTAACAGGTGTTTTTGTGGAAGCAGTCCTCTGATGGTTGTCTCTGTAAATGATTGTACATTTCTTAAACGCTCCACCTGGGTTTCATTTATAAATAAATTTGCCGTTAGGTCTTTCTCTGAAAAGTTTCTATATGATTGGCCCAGAACTGTCAAAACATAAAAAGACAAACAAGTTCAGGTGTCTCATAAAAGCAACTTGATGAGACTGTTTTTCTCAGACAGTATTAACCCTGTAAAGTATCATGTTTGATACATCAGATTTTTATGGCTCATATATTATGGTATAGTGAGAATATGGAGCTCAAAACTAAGAAGAACACTTCACACTCTAAAAAATGCTGGGTTAAATACAACCCAGTGCTGGGTAAAATAGGGACAAACCCAGCAATTGGGCTGTTTTGATTTAATTGGGCTGTTTTTTTTAGTAACCCAACCACTGGGTCAAAACAGCCCAATTGCTGGGTTTGTCCCTATTTTACCCAGCACTGGGTTGTATTTAACCCAGCATTTTTTAGAGTGCAGTTTTATTCAGAGGCCCAGTAAAATATGACATTTGGTGCTGTTGCTGATATTTATATGGCCAGAAATGAAGATGAAACTCCGATAGCTTGTATTTCAATGAGCTCTTTATAACAGTATAGCAAACTACTTACATAAAATCCATATTAATATCAGTTGTCTCTCTATATCTCCCAACAATATGTCTTTGTAAGATGTTATTTAAATGCTAAGTTTTATGGTCAAATCTCTGTAGTTTTTATTGTGGGGCCAAAAAATATAAATCAATGCAATAAAATGATGATCGAGAGATGAACAAATACACATTCCATAAACATATCATATTTGATACTTATAAAAAAAGTATGGATAATCAAGTAAAATCTTGAAAATCTTATATTATATATTGAAATAATATTAACAACATAAAAGTAGTGGCTTGTGTAGTTTTTCCTCAAAGTTATGATCATGTTGATCATTTAGAGGCCTTAGAAAGTTTTGCATATCAAATATGATACTCTAGGTTTTATAGGGTTAATTGTTTAAAAAAGAATCATCATTATAATGTCCAGTTTAATAATTAATAATGCCAATACTAAATTATATGTAGTATATAATATGAGTTGGAATGAGTATGGAATATATTTGTGGTTTGTTGGGAAACACTGACACAGTATATCATACTATATCTTAATATACTAATGACATATTGTAATTGCAGTGGCGTCTGTCTGGACTCTCACTGATATGGGCTGATGTTTAGGTGTCCATGGTGGCCCTACAGCCATCAGGAGTGACAGCCGGAGTGGAAGCAACCGAGGCGCCCGGCAGGGGTAAAGCAGAGGGCTGTGGTGGTGTTGCGAGCACTCATCATATCCTAATGAACCCTAATTAATCTTCATTAGCCGCGAGGGGATCCGGAACGCCATAGCACCTCTCCCCTGTGTGCGTGTTATTGTTTATTATCACCAGAGTAATGAGAAGACTCACACACCAACCACTGGGCCTCACCTCACCTCACCGTGGGCAGAGCCGTGAGCGTGTATGGGAGTGCTTTCATGTGGAGGACAGCAGAAAAGATTTTAGCCTGGTTTAAAGGGTTCTGTAGGTGCTGGAATCTATAACCTTATACCAGGAAACGTTCGGCCTTATTGAGTTCATATCAGAACCTCACTGCCCACTTTCATCAGGCACCCAGAATCAGAACAAATACACACTAGGGGTTATATATTTACTAGGACAGGGCTTCAGTTTGATCTGATATTTGGCAAAATTCAGTTTGATTTGATTATCTGTGTACAATTAATAATTATTTTCAAATACAAATGCTGAGGACAACTGAGAGTAGGTGAAAAATTTTCGTTTGGATTAGAAATACGTATTATGATAGAAATAAGTATGAGTATTATGATAATTAAGCCATTATATAAAAAAGGTAATTGAGTAATATACGTAATTATTAACAGGATTCACACATTTTAAACACACATGAAACTTTTTTATGAAACATTTTCGCCAATTTTTTGATAAGTACCAATGCAAAAGGCTTGCAACCCCCCCCAAGAGCATTTCTAACCAATTAAATATTGTGTATATTAAGTTTATAGTAAATATTAAGTATTTACTACAGTTCAAAAGTTTGGGATCAGTACGATTTTTTTATTCATACATTTATTCAACAAGTACAAGTATATCATACTATATCTTAATATACTAATGACATATTGTAATTGCAGTGGCGTCTGTCTGGACTCTCACTGATATGGGCTGATGTTTAGGTGTCCATGGTGGCCCTACAGCCATCAGGAGTGACAGCCGGAGTGGAAGCAACCGAGGCGCCCGGCAGGGGTAAAGCAGAGGGCTGTGGTGGTGTTGCGAGCACTCATCATATCCTAATGAACCCTAATTAACCTTCATTAGCCGCGAGGTGATCCGGAACGCCATAGCACCTCTCCCCTGTGTGCGTGTTATTGTTTATTATCACCAGAGTAATGAGAAGACTCACACACCAACCACTGGGCCTCACCTCACCTCACCGTGGGCAGAGCCGTGAGCGTGTATGGGAGTGCTTTCATGTGGAGGACAGCAGAAAAGATTTTAGCCTGGTTTAAAGGGTTCTGTAGGTGCTGGAATCTATAACCTTATACCAGGAAACGTTCGGCCTTATTGAGTTCATATCAGAACCTCACTGCCCACTTTCATCAGGCACCCAGAATCAGAACAAATACACACTAGGGGTTATATATTTACTAGGACAGGGCTTCAGTTTGATCTGATATTTGGCAAAATTCAGTTTGATTTGATTATCTGTTTTCGATTAATAATTATTTTCAAATACAAATGCTGAGGACAACTGAGAGTAGGTGAAAAATTTTCGTTTGGATTAGAAATACGTATTATGATAGAAATAAGTATGAGTATTATGATAATTAAGCCATTATATAAAAAAGGTAATTGAGTAATATACGTAATTATTAACAGGATTCACACATTTTAAACACACATGAAACTTTTTTATGAAACATTTTCGCCAATTTTTTGATAAGTACCAATGCAAAAGGCTTGCAACCCCCCCCAAGAGCATTTCTAACCAATTAAATATTGTGTATATTAAGTTTATAGTAAATATTAAGTATTTACTACAGTTCAAAAGTTTGGGATCAGTACGATTTTTTTATTCATACATTTATTCAACAAGTACACAAAGTAATTAAAAGTGACACTAAAGACATTTATAATGTTACAAATGTTTTCTATTTTAAATAAATTATTTAACTTATTTAACTTTCTATTCATCAAGAATCCCCAAAAAATGTATCACAGTTTCCACAAAAATATCACTGAAAATTCTTTATTTAACTTTCTATTCATCAAGAATCCCCAAAAAATGTATCACAGTTTCCACAAAAATATTGTTTTCAACACTGAAAATAATAAGAAATGTTTCTTGAGCAGCAAATCAGCATATTATAAATTTTTAATGGGCTCAAAATGGGGGAAAAATTCAGATTTGCATCACAGGAATAAATCACATTAATATATGCAAATAGAAAACAGTAATATATAAATATATTTCACAATTCACAATTTTTGATTAAATAAATGCCGTCTTGGTAAGCATAAGAGACTTCTTTCAAAAACAATAAAACAATAAACAATAAAAATAAAAATCTTCCCAATCCCAAACTTTTACACAATAGTGTATGTAGAACAATTTATATTTACTTTGCAGTATTAAAATATGCTTTGTCAGATGACCTAAAATTGTACCTTGTGTGGTAACATCGAAATTAACTTGCTTCATCAAAGTTAAAAATATTGTTTTATATGACTGAATTATTATGACAACATTAGGTTGTACCAATGAAAGTGAATTTTAAGGATCAGAATCTAGCAGAAATTTTCAAGACCCTTCCATAATTCTTAAGACTTTATTAATTTCCCAATCTCAGACAACACAAGCTTAAAATTCCCTGATATTTCTAGGTTTTCCATGACCGTGGACACCCTGTATTAAAACCCCATAATCATTAAAGCATTTTACTTCTGTAATTCACAAAACTACAAAACTGCATAGTAAGGTCAGTCAGTCACACACACACACACACACACACACATGGAGATGAAGTCATATTTATCAACACCAGCTGCTGCAGGTATACTGAACTTGTATAAAATGATTATTAAATGTGTTCATGCTGATATTTGCAGAAAAACGGTAGGCTACTCTTTGTGTGATATATATTAAGTTAACTATATTAAATTATATAAACATAAAAAAGCATACAGAAGCATTTTTGCCGTCTACAATTTAGAATGCCTTGAATTTTGAGTTTTAATAGACTAATAAATCACGTGCGTGCACTCTCTGTGATATACTTGATAATGTCAGATCGCACATCATTACGACACTTACCATATTATCGCAGACGATGCTGTATCGCACGGCCCAGACTCGACTTGAGTGGAAAATTATTCATCTGCGGTTGTGCGCGCAGCCGCGCACTTTTTTGCACATGAGCAAAGGTGTTTTTAGGAGTCTAACTTGCAAACGCCAGACCACTGATTCGTCAAACCTGCTTTCCTGCAGTCCGTGTTCTTCTGACTTCTGACTATTTTGTAGTAAGTGACGAATATGCTTCGGGGAAATGTATTGGGGTAAAAGTATACATTTTAATTAGGAAAAGTAGTGGAGTAAAAGCAAAAGTTGTCTGAAATATAAAAACTCAAGTATAAAAGTAAAAGTTGGCTGAAATATAAAAACTCAAGTAAAGTACAGATACTCCCAAAAAATACTTAAGTACTGTAACGAAGTATTATTACTTCGTTACAATACACCACTGCTTTTATTCAGCAAGAATGCAATTAATTGATGAAAAGTGGCAGTAAAGACATCTAAAATGTTATAAAAGATTTCTATTTCAAATGAACGCTGTTCTTTTGAACTTTCTATTCATCAAAGATCCTGAAAAATGTCCAAAAAAATGAAGAAAAAAAATCTACAAAAATATTAATTAGCAAAACTGTTTTCAACATTAATAATAATAGGAAATCACCAAAATCAGTATATTAAAATTAATTCTGAAGGATCATGTAACATTGAAGACTGGAGGTAACTTTCTTTCCCTGATGGAGGGAATGGAGACGTTGTATCGAAGTTCCAACACTAGGGGTTGCACTTGGGAACCTAGACACCTATGACATCACTGAAAAAATGGCAATGAAATTGGTGAGCAAAATTTGCATAGCTGGCCACACCCCGGACATCCGGGCATAAATGGGCCAGCGTGGCATTTGCTCACTCGTTTTGTTCTGAGGAGTCATGAAGCGTCTCAACCCACTCAGAAGCAGTTCAGAGTTGTGGCATAAGGGACACAACATCTCCATTCCCTCCATCAGGGAACGAGGG
>NW_015544183.1:420951-424555 GCF_001515605.1 Sinocyclocheilus anshuiensis | reverse complement strand
GGTACGTATGGTAACCCTTGTTCCCTGATGGAGGGAACGGAGATGTTGTGTCAAAGTTCCGACACTAGAGGTCCCACTTTGGAGCCCGGACACCTCTGACATCATAGAGAAAAGGCCAATGAAATTGGCGAGCAAAATTTGCGTAGCTGGCCACGTCCTTTAAATAGTCCAGCATTGCATTTGCCCACTCTGAGCAAATGTTCTGAGAAGTCGAGAAGCGTCTCAACCCACTCAGAAGCAGTTCAGAGTTGTGGCATAAGGGACACAACATCTCCATTCCCTCCATCAGGGAACGAGGGTTACCATACGTAACTGAGACGTTCCCTTGCAGTCGGTCATTTCGACGTTGTGTCGAAGTTCCGACACTAGGGGTCCCTATACTAAATGCCACAGCTTCTGAACTGCGTTACGAGTCCATGGGGGCGCAGATGTTGACAAGCCCAGCATGCCACAACCAAATGCACCTCTCCTCCTCGTAACCTTCCAACACCCAAGACTTATGACCTCACTCTCCAACATCCCGGGAGAGCCGCCAAATAAGGCAGAGGTCACCTCCAGCTGGAGCCTTTTCTCATTTTGAGAAAAACAAAAAAAATGATGGTTGAGAAGTCCTGGTTGTAACGTTGGGGAAGCGTTTGTTTCCCTAAGTGAGGAAAGAACACTACGGAGACCACATCCTACCCGAAGGGGAAGTAACGTGGAGATATGTCCTATGGACTCACTAAAAGGGAGTTCTATATAGGGAAGATTTCTGTGGTGGGCTCCACATAAGGGGACAACTACCAAGCACAGAAACAAGCAACAGACTGACTGTCTGTCTAGGGGAAACACTGAATCCTATTCAGAACAGAGCAGTGGACTAATACACATATGGGGCCCGTCAAAGGGAGCCACAACATATCGAGCACTAATCCATTATGAGAGTTAATTTGAGGGATACTAACTTGTAATGGATTCTTGTAGCGAGTTCCTCCGCTAAACTCAGCTACGTAAGGGAGTGCTTGAGTGATGGAATGGTATAATAAGAAGGAACTGAACTGGACTCAATAAGCGCACATTACCACCTCAAAGAGCGGAAGGCATTAAATGCAAGCTCTACACCCTACCAGCCATCTGAGTTTAAGAGCTAGGGCTCAAAACTCTAGATAAAACTGCTTCCATTTTCAGATTGTAGAATATGGCAAATGTATTAGGTGTAGCCCAGCCTGCATTTCTACAAATGTCCGCTAATGAGGCTCCATTTGCTATAGCTGACGAAGCAGCAATGCCCCTGGTTGAGTGTACCCTCACTCCCAGTGGACATGGTAAGCCTCTGGCCTGATAGGTCATGAGGATCGCATCCACAATCCAGTGGGAGATCCTTTGTTTGGAGACAGCATTCCCCTTTTGCTGACCTCCGAAGCATACAAAGAGCTGTTCAGACAGTCTGAAACTCCAAATAGATGCATAGGGCTTGCACCGGGCACAACAGAGACAGGTCAAGGTCCCCCTCCTGTGGGGGGATAGCTTGCAAGGTTACCACCTTATCTCTAAAAGGAGTGGTGGGAACCTTGGGCACATATCCAGGCCGGGATCTCAGGACAACATGAGAGTCTGCCGACCCGAATTCTAGGCATGATTCGTAAAGAGAGAGAGCTTGGAGATCCCCCACCCTCTTGATAAAAGTGAGCACAGTCAGAAAAGGCCTTCTTCATAGTCCAGCTGACTGAAGGGGCTCAAACAGATCTCTCTATAAGGACTAAAGGACCACTGAGAGATCCCAAGAGGGAATGAGGCACGGCCTTGGAGGATTCAACCTTCGGAGGCCTCATAGGAATCTGATATCCAAATCGTGCTTCCCCACCAATCTGCAATCTACCTGCCATGTTGAGCCACAGGTGGTACTCATGGACCACTAATGTGGACATCGCCCTCCCCAGAGCCTGCGCCGTGACCTTCATAGCCCGGAGGACATAGTTAGTCGCCGAACACAGTTCCTACATGCTCCAGTTGGGACCACCCTTGTGCAGACCCTGGCCTGAACACCCGCAGGACAGACATGGTATGCAGAGCGGATGCAGCTTGTCCAGAAGCAGTAGAAGCTCTCATCACATGGGATGAGGTAACTTATATGCTCTGGATGGGAGACCCGGATGGCCCCTCCAGGCGGCAGGCGTTTTGCACACAAAATGCACCGCAATCGCTCTCTCCGCCTGGGGGAACCCCATGTATTCCCTTGCTGGACCGCTGTCAAGGGTGGTGAGAGCAGAGGAACCAGTGTATCGTGTTATGGCAGAAAGGTGCTTTCCACGATTTCATCAGTTCCTCGTGCACTTCCGGGAAGAAAGGAACTGGGGCAAAGTGTGGCTGAGTGTTGCGCTTGGTCTCCAAGAACCAATCATTCAAGCAGGAGCACTCAGGACAGGGTGGAAGATTCCACTCCAGCTTGATGCTCTCTGCTGCCCGGGTAAGCATGGCTGCCATCTCAGCATCAGGCTCAGAACAATGCATCAACTTCCGATCGGTCAGACCAGCCCTACGATGCTGTGATAGAAAACTCATCCTCATCGCAAGCCCCGAATGAGTGATCGAACCCGCGCTGAGGCAGGCTCTCAAGCTCACTCAGAAACTCTACTGGAGAACACGTGCGGTTGGAGGAATGAGAGGTTTGTGGGAATTCATCCGGCGAAACTGCTCCCGTAACATCTCCTTGCTCTCCTTCAGTGCACATAATCGTGGCTTCATACCCAGAAGCAGAAGGGCCAGGACGGGAAGCAGCTGAAGTGACTCGCGTTCTTTTTTAAAAAGAATGCAAGCCTCAAGCGCAATGTGCCGATAGCCATGTCCTCACAAGAAGGACATAAACCATCCACAAACACAAATTGTGCCTGTCAAAGGGTGAGATGTACAAACCGCAACCAGAAGGACATGGATGGAAAGGCATTTTGTAAACACACACAAATCCATCCGTGAAGCTCTTTTTAGAGAAATTGCTCTTTTAAGAGGAAATCTGCTCTCAAAGATTGCCGCTGAAGCAGCCAGGAGTACTCTCACTACACTTATCTGTGTAAAGGCAAGGGAGAAACCACTGCTTGTGCTACAGATCGAACAACGAGGAGACTGAGAGGTGAATGCAGTGCTGCATCTCCCAGAGAGATGCTGCATCAAAAGTAAAAGTATTGTGTAAAGTATTGTGACATTTTGTGGTTGTGATTCTCTACACCTGTGGTTACTGGACGCCTGTGTGAATATTAGGAGCACTGACTTCATAAATCCAATAAAAATCACCAAAAAAACAGTTGATTAAAAGTAATCCACTGTACACACTTGCTAAAGGAAGGGGAATCAATCTTGCAGCTCATATTGATAATGATTAATAATTTTTGATAGTTGCTCATCCTAACTGTAGATGAGTTTGACCCAGAAAAGGACACACTGGGAGAAATTATAGATGACAGCAGTGATTCACTCACTCGCTCGCTAATTCGCTTCACGCTCAACAATTAAAATCTTTGTCCTCACCAAGACCCAGAGCAGAGTATTTATAGTGCTCTTCCTCCATGGCCTGGTGTTTTTTCCCTAACATTATCTCCCTCCCTCTCTCTCTCTCTCTCTCTCTCTCGCT
>NW_015544183.1:419858-420637 GCF_001515605.1 Sinocyclocheilus anshuiensis | reverse complement strand
CACTCACACACACACACACACACACACACACACACACTCTCTCTCTCTCTCTCTCCCTCTCACACACACACACACACACACACACAACAATAACTGTAGATTTGTACATCCGAATGTAAAGCAACAATCATCTCAAGCAGCAGCGCTCTTCTAGGACGGCTGTCTTTCCCAGCCTAATAACATTGTTCAGCAAATCGGAACGGGCGCGTGCTGCCGGGAGAGGGGCGACACAGTACGAGTTTGGAGGAGCAAATTAATTTCTGTGCCGCTGCGTGCCTGTCTAGGAGACGAGTGTGTGGGGGGCGCTTGAGGTGTGGGGCCATTCGCTCTCTTTTATCAGGCGGGGCAGGCCGCTGTTCCTCTGCCCCGATTCCCCGACCTCATCATAGCCTCACATTCATCACGGCCGCACGTCCCAGGCTGCTTATCTTCTTCACTCTTTCTTTCACGCTCTTCTCTTCATACTATACCTCATCTATAAATCTATCATGTCATCCTGCCCCTGACCTGGAAATATCACCGACCGCCTGCGACGAGATAATTAGAGATTTTTAAGCCTCCTGGGGCGGATGGTGTGGATACTCGTGCGCACATTGGGCCTCATTCATGAAATGAGAGCAGAACTGATTTCTGTGTAAATCATGCTGCATTTTTGGTAATAAGCTAAAAATAATGCCTTTATATTTTTCAGTTTTGTGATGATACTTAAAGGGGTCATATGATGTTGCTAAAAAGAACATTATTTTGTGTATTTGGTGTAATGAAATGTGTTTATGCGG
>NW_015544183.1:416854-419848 GCF_001515605.1 Sinocyclocheilus anshuiensis | reverse complement strand
ACACAGCGTCACACACGGCGGGCTTGAGTGAGTGGAGGCCGGCGGGCTAGAGTGAGGAACGGCCGGCGCGCTTGAGAACGTCGCAGCCGGCGGGCTTGCGGCAACCACATGTGACGACCCCGGGCTGGACTCCGCTTCGTCCACGGTGAAAGCTGATCCGGCGATCCACAGCGCGAAGTTGATGTATTTCCTCAGCGACCAGCATGGATCAGCTCTAGGCATGATGAAGCGGATATCGTCCTCTTTTGGAAGGCCAAACAAAGTAGTTTTGCTTTCACAACGAAACACACAGCGCCTTTACGACATGGTGGCGGCGGCAACAACAATACTACAGCGAGAATAAAAGTTACGCCTTCTTTCTTTGCGTGAACATTTGAGCGGCGTTATGCAAATCTTCCCACATCGTGACATAGACATGTGGGGGCGTGTTAGAACGAGCCGTTTTAGGTAGGCGTGGTTGACTCTTAAGTTTTATAAAGAATATCTCTTTGGATTTGAGACTTTAGTCTTTGCAACTTTACATATCTTCTTTATGCACCAAGAGCTTGTAACACTCCAAAGAGAAAGGAAAAATTGAAATCGCATCATATGACCCCTTTAATGTATACACTAGCATTCAAAGGTTTGTGGTCAGTAAGATGTTTTTGAAAGAAGTCTCTTGCATTTATTTGATCAGTAAAACATTGTGAAATATTATATCAATTTAAAACAACTGTGCTCTATTATAATACATTTAAACATGTAATTTATTATTTGAAATAGAAATGTTCTAATGTTCTTTAGAAATAGAAATGTTCTAATCTGAACAATACAAATGACTATACTCTTATCTTACGCTTATTTTGATCAATTTAATAAATCCTTAGCATTACTAAAGTATTAATTTCTTTAAAAAAAAAATCTTACTGACCCCAAAACTTTTGAACAGTAGTATACCTAAATATTATTTATGTATTTGCTCTAAAGTTTTCTCTTTTTTTCCAATCAAAGCAACCATCATTTTGATCAAACGGAAGAAAATTAGATAACTAAGGAGATTTAAAACATTTAAATGTAAAACTAAAATATTTATTTATACACAGCAAGTTAACATTCCATAGTAAAATATTTTGCTAAATATTTTAGCATTTTAAAAATGTCACAAAGAGGCTAAATAAGATGATCACATGCTTTTTGTCAATGTAAATTTAATCAGAATTTTAATCACTGATATGGACAGTTTGAAATAAATCATGGAAATTAATCAAATGTACTCTGATGTCATTTTTGCTACTGAAAAATATCTGAAATCTCCCACAATGTGCGAGTTGGGAAATTAGAAAGTAGTCTAATGGCACACACTTTAGGAAACCTAATTGGTTAAGTCACAATGTTGCATAACTTTAAATTGTCAACAGAATCATTGTGGCTATATTGTGACTTCAATGCAACAGTTTATGCAAGAATGCCTTTACAATTAACAAAGTCATTCATTTAGCTTTAGGTCCACATAAACATCAAGGTCGACCTGCATGCACACACACACACACACACATGTTGTGTTTCCATGTTTTATGGGGACATTCCATAGGCGTAATGGTTTTTATACTGTACAAACTGTATGTGCTATTGCCCTACACCAACCCTACCCCTAAACCTACCCCTTACAGGAAACTTTGTGCATTTTTACTTTCTCAAAAAAACTCATTCTGTATGATTTATAAGCTTGTTTCCTCATGGGGACCTCAAAAATGTCCCCACAAGGTCAAAATTTACTAGTATTACTATCCTTGTGGGGACATTTGGGCCCCATAACGTGATAAATACCAGGTACACACACACACACACACACACACACACTCACACAGCAAACTTTTGAGGGTGATAATTGACATCTTTTGAAGAGAAGCTGTGATATTTAATGACTAATGGTTTAAAGTTAATGATTGTCCAGAGGGGGTCTCCAGCAATTAACATGATTCCCCTTTCTATCAGAAGTCCGCTGGGAGATCGAGACAATTCTGACCTCAGCAGAGGAAATACAGAGATTACAAGCTCCCCCGAGATACTCTACAATAAGCGTAAAGGTGAAATATTTAAAATACTGTATGCAGATACACTACAATTAGCTCATTCACATGTTGATTCACCTGAAAAGTGTTAACACTATTATCAAAACAACCAGCCATAGAAGAACCATTTTGGTCTCCCCACAGAATCTTTCAGTTCTTTGAAGAACCAGGTTTTTCTTGGTGTTAAGAACATTTTAATAATCTAAAGAAACTTATTTCACTTTATTTCACAAGTTTTCTAGTGAAAATGTTCCATGAATTTTAAAGGTTCTTCATGGAACCACCGATGCAGATAAAGAACCTTTTCAACAGTCTTTATTTTTGCAATTTTGTTCAATAACACGAAAAGTGCAGAAATGACACTTTACATCATCAACAACAACAAAAACTCCTGTTCAGATCATTTAAAATAGGCTATTTTATCTCTTTTTTTAAATTATTATTTTTTCCTGAGTAACCGATGAGCGCCGCCATGATGGATTCTAACTTCCGCTTGGGGGCTCGTGTGTTCCGGTATCCATAGAAATCCATGTTAAACTGGGGTAAAAAAGATTGACTGAATTAATTTAACTGAAACTTTTTCACTATAACTAAATATAAAAATGTGCGCAGGGTTAAGCTGTGCTGTTGTTGCTGGCTGTATGACTTTCATAAACGATGACAGCACTTAAGTTAAAATACTGTATGTGAAATAATAAAATAATGTGTTAAAATAATGTGTGCTCTCTTCATTTTGTAGACAAAATCCTGCAAACTTCGCCCCGATTGGGAGCTGTATATGTGCCCTCATCCGTTTTCAATGCAGCTAACCTTGTCTAACTTCATGTCATCAATCAGCTTCATGTTAGCTAACTTCATGTCATCTTCCCACTCATTCAAATATGACAGCTGAGTTACTGCAAAAAGACGGTCATTGCAACACTGTAAAGTGATGAAACTATGG
>NW_015544183.1:413498-416738 GCF_001515605.1 Sinocyclocheilus anshuiensis | reverse complement strand
ACACACACACACACACACACGCACACACACACACACACACACGATAGCCTTTACTGCAGTGCTGGCTAACTCTCAGACTTTTAAGAGCAGGAGCTAAATTACCCACAATGCTTCAACAACTGCAGACAGAAAGCGTCATACCCTTGAAAACTGGAGTTGTAATTGAACATAAAATGAAATGAGCTTTTTATAAAGTTCCAGTATTATGCACAAGAAACAATAAAATATTAATATTATTGATGCTAAGCATGACTTTCGATGACTTTCAAATATATCCTCTTATCCACTCTCATTGTGTGCATTTTATGTATCAAACAAGCCACGTTAACAATGCTATAGGTTGAAGCAAGAATTAGTCAAAAAACATGCAAGCAACACTGCATCAGCGTTGTTGAACAGCGCGGCCCTCTCCCATGGGAAATACAGGCGCATAAACAGCCCCTCAAACCATAAAACTTCAGCAAAATGGAGGGCTCTAATCCCAAAAAGTATTTACGCCCCTGCTGGAGAGACTCAATTAATGCTGGCCATGCAGAAATCAAGCTGGGACGGAATAAGTTAATTGGGATCAATCAGCTCGGAACTCGACCGTTTCCCCAGAGTCGGACGCCTTAGGCAAGCAGGATCTGATGGCAACTGCTTGAATGATTTGTTAACCACCGACCGGGTTGTTGGTGATGCGGTTGAGCGGCTCTGACTCAACACAAACTGGAAAAGCAAGAGAGAATTCAATGTCACCCCTGTTACAAGAGATGTGCAAAGACTCAAAGAGAGTGGCAGGGGTTAGGATACCACTTTCAGAAAAATATACTGTATGCAGGGGAATTGCTGTATTTAATGGAACAGTTCACGTAAAAATGAAAATTTTGTTTAATTTTATATTATCTGCAAGTATAGTTTTAAAAATGTTCTTTTAAGATTTGAAGTACACTACAAATGCACATTCAGTACAATTAATCACACTTAGCTCCAAAATGACCAAAAAGCACCATAAATTCAGTCTCTACGACTTATGCAGTACAGTCTTCTGAATCTATGCAAAAGCTTTGTGTGAAAAACAGATTAAATTTAAGACATTATCACTAAATAAAAAGCTTCCCCTCTGTTTGCTCAAATCCAATAGCAGAATTAGACGCATAATGTCATGTTTGACGTCTTTCAATCAAGAGACACATGCAACCTAAAAATGAAACCTGACATGATGCGTAATGGTGCCAAATTTGTCCCTGTTCTCTTTCATTATATGGAAACACACCAGGATATAATTTTTTAATGGGACGAGGAAAAGTCATTCAAGTTTGGAATGACATGAAGGTGAGTAAATGACTGAATTTGAACTTTTGGGGAAACTATACCTTAGTAATAAATTAATTATGTTGAAAAATTTAATCTTGGTGGTGATACTTTAAGAACATTAGACTAAGAAAAAAAAACTGCTCAGATGTACAGTGAATTTATACTGCTCAGACGCACAGCGACAGTCGACCACAAACCATCAGCTTAATAACACAATAAATTAAATGGACTCAAACACTTTGTGCAACCTCACTTCTTCAGTACGTCTTAATGAAATCAATATACTGGACGTGGGCCCATGCCCTAATGCAAGGAAAACTAGATTACATTCACTTGTATGTCTCCGTAATTAAATAAGGCCATACTGAGCAGCTGCACACAGTTATTTACTATTCCATTTACTCATTGAGCTTCAGTAAAGAGCTTGTGTGTGTATGCAGACATTTACCTCAAATAATTTTTAACTGACCTTCAACTACTGCCCGAGACTAGATCGTGTGACGGTAAGGTTCTTGGAATGCATTTTTAATCATTTGTAATAGAATTTTTAATTTAATGAAACAAACAAACCCACGTGCACTCGCAAAAATGGCTTTAATTATTAAAACATTGTGATGGAACTCAAAGTGAATGTGCAGTGTAAACGGGTTTTAGGCTTGAGACTCACGTCAGGATATTCTTTAACAGGCACATAGAGTTTCTCTTGGAGTTGAACGATGGGGCCGACGGCGTCCGGGAGCTCGGAGCATCTCTTCTCCGTGCTGCCGTTTAAAGTGTCATTGTACATGTCCTTTCGTACCCTGCTGATCTCTGAAATAAAGAGAAACACATGCACCATGAGTTAACTACATCAATCAGGATACAGACTAGGCAAGAACAGGATTTTAACTATAGTGACAGGCTATATGCTACATTTCCTTTACCGATGGATTATATGCACTTTAATATGGCAGTAGAAGAGCGCAAATGCTCCTTAAACACTGCTCTTAAACCTAATGAACCATTCAGTATGTTACAGCATCTACAGTCACACAGCATGATTTAACTGAGTAGAGCATGATCCTAGATTAACAGTTTTGTTGTCTGACAATATGGTAATCAAACAGTTTAGGGTAGCACAATTACATAATTAAAACAATTGTGTGATTATTAATCATTAAATACACTCAGTGTGGGCCTCATGATTCAGTGTTTTCAGGAGTCTCAGAGAAAATCTTTTTTCTCAAGTGCATTGTGAATGCAAAGCAATTCAGGTTCACAATATTTTCACATTCCAAATGTTTTTGGCAGCTACGAGTTACAGTATTACACAAAACCAATACTGAAACACAGAAAAAGGGTCTCATAAAAGGCCCTTCAAACCAAATGTAAGAATGCTATTTGAAAGTAAAGCTGTTATGACAAGAAATATATTACTATTGCATACTGAAATTAAATTTTATTTACACTGCCATTCAAAAGTTTAAGGTTGGCAAGTTTTTTTTTTAAGCTGCATTTTTTGTTTATAAAAAATGCAGTAAAACTGTAATATGAAATATTATTATAATATATAATGCAATAACTTTTATATTTATATATTTTATTTATTTATATATTTATAATTTAATATTACCATTTATATATTTTAATACAGTTTAACATTTTATTTACTCCTGTGATGCAAAGCTGAATTTTCAGAATAATTTCTCCAGTCTTCAATGTCACATGATCCTTCAGAAATAATTCTAATATGCTGATTTGCAGCTCAAGATTTTTTTTTATTCTTTATTCTTTATTATTTTTATTTTATTCTTTTATTTTTGTCAATGTTTCCTTCAGGGCTCCTTGATGCAGTTTATAAAGTAAAAAAAACTGCATTCATTCAATTGTTCGTTCGTTCGTTCATTCATTCATACATTCATTTTTTTGTAACAATGTAAACATCTTTACTGTCACTTTTGATCA
>NW_015544183.1:412606-413251 GCF_001515605.1 Sinocyclocheilus anshuiensis | reverse complement strand
CCAAAACGCTATAAATCCATTTTGATTAATTTGAGTAAAAATGTGTTTTCTTTACCAAGAAAGTGGCAAGATGAAAAACAATATTTTCTGTTTCAAACTTTCACATAGCATCTTTAGGTTCTAATAACGTTAAAAATTCAAATCCAGATTTACATTTTCAAAGATTTATTATAAAATGTTATTATTTTTTTCCCCAACATATGACAGCCTCTGAACTTGGTCAATACTAATCTTATATACACAGGCACGTGCACACATAGACATCAAAGGGGGCTTGAGCACCTGCCCTTTTTCTTCCTTTTTTCTGGGGAGTGTTTTTTTTTTCTTTTTCTTTTTTTAAATAAATGCATATATGTATATATGTGTGCGTGTGTGTGTGTTTCTGTTTGCGCACAGCTTTCCTAATCAGTATCACGCGAAGACATTTTTTCCACCAAAAAGCAGCATGATTACAAATGTGATGTTGATTTTATACAGCAGGTCAATAAACAAGAATTTAATATTAAGATACTTACGTTTTAGACACAATATTGACTGTATTTGCTCTATTTCGCCAACAAATATAATTCTAATTTGCGTCTCTGAGCAACATGACGCTGTTTTGTTCCTGAATGAATCAACCGTTTAAATGATTCGGTTCAATCG
>NW_015544183.1:411190-411692 GCF_001515605.1 Sinocyclocheilus anshuiensis | reverse complement strand
ATCAAAACAGTATTAATGCATTTGTAACTGCAGGTTAAATACATTCATGTCCTGCATTAAACAGGGTGTAAAAGCATCTAGATGCAGCTGCTGTGTTTTCTCTGCATTGCATATTAATTTTGTCAATACTGATTTCATTTGCTTGGTAACAGCCCAAATGTCTTATTATTCTAATTGACTGATTCAATTTAAGAATTTGACTGAAAAGATGATGCACACTTTTAGAAAAAATTGCTTTATATACACTCTTAAAAATAAATGTGCTTCAAAAGGTTCTTCACAGTGATGCCATGGAAGAACCATTTTTGGTTCAACAGAGAACAAAACAAAGAGAACACAGAGAGTCAGTCAAAGGTTCTTTAAAGAACCACCTTTCTCTTACCTTTTTATAATCTGAAGAACCTTCTTTAGCCACAAAGAACCTTTTGTGAAACAGAAAGGTTCTTCAGATGTTAAAGGTTCTTTATGGAACCATTTAGACAAAAAGGTTCTTCTATGGCAT